>NC_089791.1:29373387-29390887 GCF_040412425.1 Macrobrachium rosenbergii | reverse complement strand
TTTGAAAAGCTATTTACCTACTCTATTTTAATTGATTTATTTCATTTATTTATTGATTTAAAAACTATTCACCTACTGCATTTACTTATTTTTCTATTTTTCCATTTATTAATTCATCTATTTATTTATTTATCTATTTATTTATTACATTTTTTCAATTCAAAAACTCTCACTCAGACATACTCGTATTTTATATGATACGTAATTCTTGGCCTGTCATTCATCACACAAAGTAAACAATTTCTCTTCTCCCCCTTCCCGCACCCCACCCACCATCCATCAATCCTACCCCTACATCCCCTTCACCTCCCCATAACCCTTCCCCCACTCCCAAATTCGATTCCTCAAAAGATGCCCCACTGAGGAATCAATAGCAACCCTGACCACTGGAGGAAAAAGTAGGTTGAACACAGGATATGAAACCGAGGAAGGGAAAGTGGAGAGAGAGAGAGAGAGAGAGAGAGAGAGAGAGAGAGAGAGAGAGAGAGAGAGTGGTGAAGTGAAACTGGGACCATAGAAGGAGCCAAAAAGGGGGAAGGAAAAAGGGAGGAAGAGAAAAAGAAGGGAGAGGGAAATGGTGAAGGGAAATTGAGGGACCGAGAGAGAGAGAGAAAAAAAAAGAGAGAGAAAAAGGGAAGGAAGAGAAAAAAAAAAGGAGAAAAAGGGAAGTGAGGAAAGAAGGACAAAGGAGGAACAAAAAAAAAAAAAAATAAATAAAAATAAAAAAAAAACGACGCGACAAAAGAAGAATCGCTCAAGGACAGAACTGGTTCCTCGAGGGTGAACGATTATCCGGGGTAGGTTGGCGAAAGACCTTGAAACAGCACATATATATATATATATATATATATATATATATATATATATATATATATATATATATATATATATATATATATATATATATATATATATATATATATATATATATATATATATATATATATATATATATATATATATATATATATAATATATATATATATATATATATATACATATATATACATATATATATATATATATATATATATATATATATATATATATATATATACAGTATATAATATATACATATACATATACATATATATATATACATATATATATATATATATATATATATATATATATATATATATATATATATATATATGCTAGCAGCGGAATTCTTTAACATACATATGTATCCAAATATGTTCTCAGTTTTTGCCCGAATCGACTTCAAAATAAATCCACTTTGCTCATTTATCAATCGTTTTGTTTTCACATAGAAATAATACACATTAGTTTAGTTAGTTCCTTCACCAGAATGAATGTCTCTGTCAATAATAAAACCAACAGTCTTCTAATAATAATAATAATAATAATAATAATAATAATAATAATAATAATAATAATAATAATAATATTTTCACGTTCATTTACTCACGTGGATCCCTTCTTCTAAGCCAAGCCTTGAATCCAGGCTTGTACACAGATTAGGCGCTGCAATACGAATGGTTTACAAAACAACCGTGTTTAATGAGTATAACACTGCTTGCAAGCAGCCTTCAATCGCTCGGTTGAAACCTACATTCCCTTTTATGTTTATCAAAAAAAGCTACGTACACATTATGGTAATGGAGGAAAAACAGTATTTTGAAAAAAAGAACATTTGGGTTTTTATGTAATGGGCATATGGCGTGGTGTTCACACTTCGGAGAAATTTTGTGGTTTAAAGCTACACCAAGTCGTGAACGATTCGCTTTTGTTTGGAGAGCGTTCGGTGGTGCGCATGCGCATAGCTTATATAAGTTGTTTTGTACATACTGCCGTCATTTGCCAGCTCTCTTAGAAAGAGCTCACACGCATAGGTACATACATACAGCAGATACATATATACATGTATACACACACGTACATATATAAACATATATATACATATATATATATATATATATATATATATATATATATATATATATATATATATATATATATATATATATAAATATATGAATGTCTTTTCCTGTAATACCAGAATATAAGAAGGCCCATAAAACACTATTTAGTTGTGTAGGTTGCAACGTTTAAATAGTGTTATGTGAATTATGTACCCAGGTCGTGCAGTTAGTCGAGTTAGTTAACATGGCGGGTCGATAGCCCAGTTGAAGGATGAAGGGTCCAGACAAAATACCCTGAGGTAAAAAGGATATCTAGGACAAGAATCCTTCAATTCACGTCCAAAGTAGGAAAACACTTCCTTGATGAAATTAAAAAATGATACGATTAACATCATTTATATAGAATTTTTAAAATATTTTTTTTATAATTTTTTTATAACTAAATTAATAATCATCAATTTTTCTCTGAATAAAAAAAATAAAAAATATTCAGAATATCTTCCCATTTGATGGTTGAAACGGTGGGGTCAGAAACCAGAACAATATTAATCTGAGTCCTTTTCCACTATTATATATTTATAGCTTCCTTATTCTGATCCTAAATATTTATTTGCTTGTTATTTCACCATTATGTATTAGAAGTGTTCTTAATGTTTGTTAATTTTTCCTCTTAAGAAATTGAAAAACAGTTTCCTCAATTTCGCATAATAATCCAATTTATGTAAATAACGAGAACATATTCTCAGATAATGTCTGTTAAAATTATTTCTTATTACTCTGAGGAATAAACATAAAAGTAAAAATGCGTCCAAGTTTCTTCGGCGCAATCGAGTTTTCTGTACAGCGTATAAGGAAGGCCACAGAAAATAGATATATTTTTCGGTGGTCTCGGCATAATGCTGTATGAGCCGCGGCCCATGAAACTTTAACCACGGCCAGGTGGTGGCCTGTCTTATACCGTTGCCAGAGGCAAGATTATGGCTAACTTTAATCTTAAATAAAATAAAAACTACTGAGGCTAGAGGGCTGCAATTTGGTATGTTTAATGACTGGAGGGCGGATGATCAACGTACCAATTTGCAGCCCTCTAGCCTCAGGAGTTTTTAAAGTCTGAGGGCCGACAAAAAAAGTGCGGACGGACAGACAAAGCCGGCACAATAATTTTCTTTTACAGAAAACTAAAAAGAGCGTTAATGAATTTTACTATTACAATCTCATTATTAATTCCTCACTTTTACATCTCACGGTATTGGGCAGAAACTACAAATAACAATGAACACTTGAATTAATACTTCAGGACCTCCTACTCTATTTGTCATAAAACGTTTTTGGAAAAAGGGAGTTTTTACCCCCCTAGATTTTGTCCGAGGGGGCTTTCTCCTGAAGGTTAACACACACACCCCCTATGTTTCTCTCTCCCTCTCCCTCTCTACATGTATGTATATCTATATAATTTACATATGTAGAGAGAGAGAGAGAGAGAGAGAGAGAGAGAGAGAGAGAGAGAGAGAGAGAGAGAGAGAGAGAGAGAGAATTAGGCGTGTTAGCCTTCTCTATGTGTAGTCTCTATAAAATATATATGTATATATATATATATATACATATAAATATATATATATATATATATATATATATATATATATATATATATATATATATATATACAGAGAGAGAGAGAGAGAGAGAGAGAGAGAGAGAGAGAGAGGGAAGGGGAAGGCATATAACACTGTCATAAATATCACCTTCCTCCTTCTTTCATAACAAGGTCAATTACCGCCGACCTTGCCTTGCATGAAAGCAGGTATGAAATGCAAAGATAATATATATATATATATATATATATATATATATATATATATATATATATATATATATATATATATATATATATATATAGAGCCTTCGTATACCAAGAATCGACCCTCAACACCGCTCGCAAAAAGCTGACAGAAAAAATATATCAAAAAATGTTGATAAATCATTAAATGAAAATGAAAGAGATTACAGTCCTACAGAAGAAAAGGTCTCTCATTTATAATTTCCGGAGTTCCAGGTGTCAACGCAAAAGAGAGAGAGAGAGAGAGAGAGAGAGAGAGAGAGATGGTCCTACCTGGTGGCCTGGGATCTTACTCGGGCCCTTGGGGGCGGGAGCGGGGTCCGGGAGACGGAAGTGGGTGTGCGGTAGGACGGAGGAGGAGGAGGAGGGGGGGGAGGACGGTATATCATGGACCTTGGCCTAGATAGCGACAAGCTCGGTAACCACGGCAAGGACTTCTTCAAATCCTCCGCACTTCTCTCTCTCTCTCTCTCTCTCTCTCTCTCTCTCTCTCTCTCTCTCTCTCGGCGGCGCTTCCTCGTTGCAATTTCCGTCTGCTGTTCTCTCGATATAGCCGCTGAATATGACTTTGAGAGGCCACTTACGGTTTGCGTTTGTCTCGTTCAAATGTGGTGAATTATTTCTGATTTGTTTCGTTTTAGCGTCAAAGGAAGAAGAAGAAGAAGAAGAAGAAGAAGAAGAAGAAGAAGAGAAGGAGGAGGAAGAAGAAGAGGACAAGGATGAAGAGGAAGAGAAAAAGAGGAGGAGAGAAAGAGGAAAGGCAAAATCCTGAAGCCGCGTCGGTGGTGAACTTAAATCCCTCTCTCTCTCTCTCTCTCTCTCTCTCTCTCTCTCTCTCGTATCATTTTATCATTTTCTCCATCTCTTCTTCCACACATTTTTCTGTAATATTCGTCTCACCGTCCCTCGTCTCTGAATGACACGGATCATCTATGGAAGGAGGTGAGAGGAAGAGGTGGGGGTGGTTAAAAGGGAAGGGGGAGGAGTAAGGGGGTGGTCAGGGGTAGGGGAGGGGAAGGGGGCGATGATGGTTAGGAAGGGAATCGTTTCACTTTCGTCTGCCGGAATTTTATGGGATGTTTTTATGATCCGCCCTGGGGATGGGGAGGGGAGGGGAGGGAGGGGAAGGAAGGGGGTAATTGGAGGGGAGGGGGAAGGGAGGGGAGGGGGCAGGATCACCGACAGGTGTTAGAATTGAAGAGAAAAGCGTAAAGAAACAACCTGGTCATCGACGCCTTGCACGCATGCGTGTGAGTCTGCGTATGTGTGTGTGCGTATGTGTGTATGTACGTAAGCGACCGAGGACATTAAAAAGCCGTATAATATGTAGGGCGCCACAAGTGGGTGCGCGCGAGAGCGCTTACATGTGCGTATGTGTGTGACAAGGTCAAGTACATCGGATGTGAAAAATGACTCAATGACATTAATTGATCACTGAGAGAGAGAGAGAGAGAGAGAGAGAGAGAGAGAGAGAGAGAGAGAGAGAGAGAGAGAGAGGGGCTTTATTTTCGTCAGTTTTCATTAATTGTGTCAGTAGGTAAATTAACAGATAGACATATGTATTAATAACATATCCCGAGAGAGAGAGAGAGAGAGAGAGAGAGAGAGAGAGAGAGAGAGAGAGAGAGAGAGAGAGAGAGAGAGAGAGGGCTTTATTTCCGCCAGTTCTCATTAATTGTAGCAATAGGTCAACAGGTAAATTAACAGATAGAAAAATGGATTAATAACATATCCCGAGAGAGAGAGAGAGAGAGAGAGAGAGAGAGAGAGAGAGAGAGAGAGAGAGAGATCACTGACTGATTAATTAAGTGTTACCTGGCGTTACATTAACGATATAATTCACTACGGTTGCCGGAATATATTAAAAAAACTCCTTTCTTTATTTGTCAATACCACCAACAAAAATATACGCAATAATATTTTAAAAAAAATATTTAAGAGGAAACTAACCAAAAATATATTCAGTTTGTTTACTAGAAAACATCAACAATAAAAGCAAAATCGATTGCACTGAAAAATAATGACAATTATAATGTATATATATATTATACATATAATTATATTATATATATATATATATTTATATATATATATATATATATATATATATATATATATATATATATTTTTATAAAGTATAAGTTTTAATCCATATGATACATCTGCCACTACCTATAAAGGAAGAAGAAAGTTAAGGATATAACTAAAAGTAATTGATATTACAAGAAAGGAAGTATTGAGTAAATATAGACAGAAAGAAGTCGACGGTAACACAAGAAAGACCCTGACGATGAAAAAAAAAAAAAAAAAGGAAATTAAGAATAAAACAGAAAGGAAATTTGGAAGAGAAGTTAAACAGGTTGAAGTTATTGGCAAATTATTCAAGAAATAACTATATTATACCATTACAAGTAATTATTGCTAAGTATAATCAATGAATTTGAGAGCAAAATTTCAAGTTAAAGCAATAGAAAATCTCAGGCAAATACTAGCTAAACAAAGTTAAAGATAAAGTGACATCGAGGTTAAGGAAAGGTAAGAAGGTCATTCAAGATGAAAACGAAGAGGTTAAAGGTTAGTTAACTGGGTAAAACAAGAAGGGAGGAGAATGCAAAGCAGATAAAAGCTGAGAGAAAGTTAAAGACAACAACATGAAATTTAAAGAAAAAGCCGGCTGACAAAGCAAAAATTAAACTTAAAGAACAATCAGAGTTAAGGACAAAAGTAATAAACGCGAGACATACTAAAGGACAAAACAATGAAGATAAATATAAAGCATATAATGGTTAGTAGAGCCAAGGACAAAACAGCATTGAAGTTAATGAAACGGAAGGAACGAAGTTAATGGAGTAGTGAGAAGGACATTAAGGACAAAACAAAGATGGTAGTTAAAACATACAGCGAGAAAGAACTTGAGAAAATCACAGAAGAAAGTTAAGTACAAAACAAGAATACAACAATAAAACTCAAGAGGGAAGTTAAGGACAGAAAAAACTCAAGATGTGAGTTAAGGAAAAAAACTCGTGATGGAAGTCAAGAAAAAACTCAATATGGAAGTTAAGAACAGAAAAAAACTCAAGATGGAAGCTAAGGGCAGAAAAACACAAGATGGGAGTTACGGAGAAAAAACTCGAGATGGAAGTTAAGGGCAGAAAAAAATTCAAGAAGGAAGTTAAAGATAGAAAAAACAGAAGATGGAAATTAAGGGGAAAAAACTAAAGATGAAAGTTACGGGCAGAATAAAACACTCATGATATAAGTTACGTACAGATAAAACTCAAGATAGAAGTTAATGACAGAAAAAACTCAAGATGGAAATTAAGGACAGAAAAAATCTGGACGTTAAGGACAGAAAAAAATCTGGAAGTTAAAAAAATCTGGAAAAAAATCTGGATGTTAAAGACAGAAAAAATCTGGAAGTTAAGGACAGAAAAAATATCTGGAAGTTAAGGAAAGAAAAATATCTGGAAGTTAAGGACAGAAAAATATCTGGAAGTTAAGGACAGAGAAACAAGATGGAACTTAAGGACAGAAAAACTCAAGATGGAAATTAAGGATAGAAGCTAAGGACAAAGTACGAAAGACTATAGACAATGGCCATCCAGACACCGCCCGAGGGAGGGGTTAAAAATTCACTGGGTCAAAGGTCCTTGGGTACGAATCTGACTGGATGCAAGGAACTCATCTTGACCCGAAAGAGTCCCCAAGGGAAGGACTGAAGTAGGAGTTAAAGACACGCCCACCTACATTCGTCCGTACATACATACATACATAAATACGTACATACACGCATACATATGCACACACACGAGAGAGAACGAATTCTAAAATCTAACACAGGTTATATACTCAAGAAATAGAGGACTATCTCTACATATGTAATATACGCCATAGAGAGAGAGAGAGAGAGAGAGAGAGAGAGAGAGAGAGAGAGAGAGAGAGAGAGAAATTTGATCTCTACATATGGATAAAACTACTTAATGAGAAACGAGCGTCAGAGAGAGAGAGAGAGAGAGAGAGAGAGAGAGAGAGAGAGAGAGAGAGAGAGAGAGAGAGAGAGATATTTGATCTCCATACATGAAAACAACTACTCAAAGGGCATCGAGAGAGAGAGAGAGAGAGAGAGAGAGAGAGAGAGAGAGAGAGAGAGAGAGAGAGAGATTTGATCTCCATACATGAAAACAACTACTCAAAGGGCATCAGAGAGAGAGAGAGAGAGAGAGAGAGAGAGAGAGAGAGAGAGAGAGAGAGAGAGAGAGAGAGAGAGATGGCATCGAATGACAACAAATAAAGGCTTAGCAAACACCGGCGGTCACACCAGAGAGAGAGAGAGAGAGAGAGAGAGAGAGAGAGAGAGAGAGAGAGAGAGAGATTAAATTCGGTCATGTTCTTGACCCCAATCTAAGAGCAATTCGTGGCCGATTCTGTTTGGCTTGCCTACATCGGAATTTATGGCTTCTCCTGCCCTCACGGGATTTCTTCTTCTTCTTTCTCGTCGGAAGTAGCTCTTTTCATCTCTCGGTTTCTCCTCACAAAAGGAGGAGGGAAAACGGTCCTCCTTTTCATAAAGGAGGTGGAGAAGTACTTCTTTAATTAGGAGTTAAAAAAATACAAACATCTCTTTTTTATTTTATTTTATTTTTTTTTGGAAGAGGGAAGTTTGACTGAGTTGGTCATGCTAACCTTAGTCAATTTATCATATTATAAGCAATATTTGTTTAAATATTTATGAGAGGAATATTTGAAGTCTTGCTGAACTCCTTTTCATAAAGGATGGAAAAAGTTCTCCTTTAATTAAGAGACTTAAATTTTTTTTTTTTAAGTAGAAAGTTTGATCGAGTTGGTCATGCATCTCTTAGACAATTCGCCATAGTATAAGCAATATTTATTTGTATAACTATGAGAGGAATATTTGTAATCTTGCTAAACTCCTCCTTTTCATAAAGGATTGAAAAAGTTCTCCTTTAATTAAAAGAGTTAAAATCTTTTTTTTAAGTAGAAAGTTTGATTGAGTTGGTCATGCAACCCTTAGTAAACTCATTACGATATCAGCAATGTTTGCCTAAATATTGATGATGTTTGTAATCTTGCTGGAAATCTGTCATTGTCTCCTTTGAAGAGTTAATAGATACAATTACCTTACAGATATAATTACATTAATTCACTATCTTCAATCAGTTTCTTTCTCTAAACAATAAATTTTGTAGCCTTACAGAAAATCTATCATTGTCTCCTTTGAAGAGTTAATAGATACAATTACCTTACAAACACAATTACACTAATTCACTATCTTCAATCAGTTTCTTCCTTTAAATAATAAATTTTGTAGCCTTAAAGGAAATCTATCATTGTTTCCTTCGAATTCAAAATTAATAAATATAATTACTTTACAGATACAACTACATTAAATTATTTTACATTAAATTATTTTCTTCCGTTTTTTCCATTAAATGAATCAAACAGGATTATAATAGCTAGTTTTTCTCAACCGCTTTCATTTTCAATATGTGATTTTTTCTCGTTTTTTTTTTAGATCAAAGGCCAGACCCGAGAATAACAAGACGAAGGGAATGGAAGGAAGGAGGAGACATTTGACCTTGACCTTGAAGATTATATATATATATATATATATATATATATATATATATATATATATATATATATATATATGAGATCAAACGGATTTTGCTTTAATGGCAGGCAAAGTTATCAAATTATGGACAATAGTAAAAGGCTTACTTTCAAAAACCGATGCTCTTTTAAACTGCTCTGTTAGAAATGATAATAATAATAATAATAATAATAATAATAATAATAATAATAATAATAATAATAATAATAATAATATGTAAAAAAAAATCCAGCAGTGCAAAAATTGCAGCCACGAACATCCTCACAAGAAACTAATATAATATTCTGCTCATAAAAAAGGGCTTCCTATTCAACCATCCCAAATGCCTCTCTCTCTCTCTCTCTCTCTCTTTTAATTCCATTCCCGCTGTCTCCTTTCATCACGTATATTGAGCAAGGAGGAGGAGGAGGAGGAGGAGGAGGAAGGGGAGGAAAGGAGGAATGGGAGAGGGAGGGGAAGGGGAGGGAAGAGAGGGGGGAGGAGGGGAGGAGGGGAGGGGAGGGGAGGGGAGGGGAGGGAGGGGAAGGGAAGGGAAGGAAGGGAAGGGAGGGAGGAGGAGGGGGAAGGGGGAGGGAAGGAGAGGGCAGGGGAGAGGGAGGGGAAGGGAAGGGGGGGGGAGGGGAGGGGAAAGCAGGCAGGCAGCCGTCCTTAGTGCACGGTTTCAGGGTCCTTGACCCAGTTGAAATCAGAAAGAGGTGAAGGGTTCGCCTGGCCTCCTCCGACGGTGGAAGAGGGGAACCTCCTCGGATGCCGAGGGGCTTCCAGAGGGGAAAAACCGAGTTGCTTTCGTCTCTGACTGTCTGCCAGTCTGTCTGTGTACAGCATGTCTGTGAGATTCACTCTTTCGATCTCTGTTCAAACTGCGGTGATGATTTTCGAAATACGACAAAATGATATCGTCGGGTTCGTTTCTCTCACTAAGTTTTTTTTCTCTCTTTCTTTCTGTATTCTACATTCATCTCCTTTTGTTAATTACAACTTAACTACTATTTTTCCTCTCCCTCTCTCTCTTTCTCTCTCTCTCTCTCTCTCTCTCTTTCTCTCCCTCATCTCTCTCTCTTTCTCTCCCTCAATCTCTCTCTCTTTCCCTTGATCTCTCACCCTCTTTCTCTCCCTAAGTCTCTCTCTATCTCCCTCTTCCTCTCCCTTAATCTCGCTCACCCTCTTTATCTCACTCAATCTCTCTCTCTCTCTCTCCCTCTTTCTATCCCTCAATCTCTCTCTCTCTCTCCCTCAATCTCTCTCTCTTACCCTCTTTCTCTCCCCCTCTCTCTCTCTCACCCTCTTTCTCCCTCAAACTCTCTCTCTCTCTCTCTCTCTTTCTCTCCCTTCTCTCCCTCACCCTCTTTCTCTCCCTTCTTCTCTCACCCTCTCTCTCTCTCTCTCTCTCTCTCTCTCTCTCTCTCTCTCTCTCTCTCTCTCTCTCTGTCAAACACTACATTAGAATGATCTTGGTCTTCTTCCCAATGCTAAATCCTAATATAGTAGTAGGGCATTTCATTCTTTTTGTTATATATCCCATATGCAAGAAAAAATGAAGCCTTCCTGCGGCAGCTTCTAGTTCGTAACAGATTCAGCGACAATCAAGAAGATCTGCAATGAAGCCAAAAAGATCCAATTTCAAGAAAATAAAGATTTCCCCTACCTTACCAAATACAGCAATAGAATTGAATTGAATATAGAATTTAGCTCAAAGCCCAAGCACTGGGACCTAAGAGGTCATTCAGCGCTGAGAGGGATACTGACAGTAAAAGGTCTGAAAGGTGTAACAGGAGGATACCTCGATGTTGCACTATGAATCATTTCTTAGTAGAGGAAGGAAGAGAATAAGAAAGGAGGTACAGTAAAAGGAATGAAAGGAGTTGCAGCTAGAGGCCGAAGGCACGCTGCAAAGAACCTTAAGTAATGCCTACAGTGCACCACATAAGGAGCACTGACGGCACTAACCCCCTACGGGGTACAGCCATAGAAAGAAGTGTTACAAATTAGAATTACAATTTTAGGCTTCAGTAGTAGATTCAGGCTAAGAATCACCGCAACAGAACTCATACATTGTGTATAAACATACAGCGAATGCATGTATATCATGCATCATACACCCCTTTGCGTACCAGCAGATTTTATGATTGGAATTTACAGTGCGCCGCTACACCATACTCTTTGGAAGCTTGAATTTCAAGTCAGTTGTCCCTCTGGGCTTGTTCCATATGAATAGGGTTCATCTTATGAATAATAATAATAATAATAATAATAATAATAATAATAATAATAATAATAATAATAATAATAATAATAATATTCTTTGGAGGCTTGAATTTCAAGTCTATGGCCCCTGTGCTGTGGTGGGCTTGTTGCATATGAATAGGGTTCATCTTCTGAATAATAATAATAATAATAATAATAATAATAATAATAATAATAATAATAATAATAATAATAATAATAATAATAACAATATAATTCTTTTCATAAAAGCAGATCTTATGATTCAAATAATAAAAAAACAAATGTAATAATGTGTCATTTTTCATAATAGCAGGTCTTACGATTCATATGCAAAAAGTGTATTACATCTAATGCATAACAACAGAATAACATGTACCGCTTTATACACACGCACACACACACACACACACATACCCACGTCACTGCGAACCAGAAGCATTATTTGTGCTGCTTTTTAAATGTGATAGGTCCTAAAATGCCAACCCCGACGTGCAACCTATCAATGACGCAACGACGGGGTCGGAAATAACAGCAAAACAACAGTTGCCGCTGCTGCTTCGCTGACACGACAAAAAAAAAAAAAAATGTAAAAAAATCGAGCTGTGACTTAAAGTTGCTCTACTGTGCTGTTTCGGGTTGGCATAAATGTAGGTCATTCGAGATATTATTATTATTATCATTATTCATCGACAGGGCATTCCGGACGGCTTGAAATTCCCAGTCACGTTCGAAACACGTCATGGAGACTGTGAACGGAGATCCTGAATATACAACGGAACTCGCGTCTCTTGAAAATTCATTTGCCTGACGTGGCAGAACGGAGGACAAAACAAAACAATCATTTAGATCCGGATCTAGAGAACTGAAGGTTGGCTTTGAGTCAAATTGTCATAAATTTCATCATCTCGAGAATGGCAGTCAAAGAATAGGCCTGCCAAGTTTCAGTAAATTCTGTCGATCCGCTCTTGAGATGTTGTACCAACAATTATACACACACACACCTAACTTCTCGTAAAATTATCATTTCAACAACAGCAACCTATGAACAGATCTGCCAAGTTTCAATAAATTCTGTTGATCCGTTCTTGAGATTACCAACTATCATACATACACACACAGACATGCACACACACACACAT
This sequence comes from Macrobrachium rosenbergii, assembly GCF_040412425.1. NCBI lineage: Eukaryota > Metazoa > Arthropoda > Malacostraca > Decapoda > Palaemonidae > Macrobrachium > Macrobrachium rosenbergii. The sequence continues at coordinate 29,378,167 of NC_089791.1, read as the reverse complement.
ACACACAAACACACATCTGACTTCTCGTAAAATGATCATCTCAACAACAGCAGTTTGTGAATACATCTGCCAAGTTTCAATAAATTCTGTTGACCCATTCTTGAGATATTATACCAACAATCACACACACACACACACACACACACACACACACACACCTACACACACAAAATCTAAACACAGAAACACACACAAAAAAATAAACTTCGTTCTAACTTCGTTGGCAATCCTCTCAGGGAGTGAAACGGATTCTGAAAACACCAGTTCCACCTTGAGATCTTTATATTCTTCATTTCCCCTCACCTTCTCGATCACTTAATTTTGCTGTCCAACCGCTCCAACTCACCCTCATTTCACTGTCGGACACTCCGAATGACTGACCGCACTCTGGTGCTTGGCTTGACGGCCTGAATTTCATAAATACAATTTAATCTTCAAAAGCAGAAAGACGACATGGCCGAAAATAATCGTACAATACTCATAAAAACCTACTTCTTTCCCTTTAGCTCTTCTTACTTCTTCCTAATGAACACCATAACATTCTTTGGAAGCTTGAATTTCAGGTCAGTGGCCCCTTTGGTGGGCTTGTTCCATATGAATAGGGATCATCTCTTGAATAATAATATATGATAAAATAAGCTTGAATTTCAAGTCAGTGGCCTCTTTGGGCTTGCTCCATATGACTAGTTTCATCTTTTGAATTAATAAAAATAATAATAATGATAATAATGAAAATATTAGAAATACTAATAATATTCTTTGGAAGCTTGAATTTCAAGTCAGTGGCCACTTTCGTGGGCTTGTTCCACACGAATAGCGTTCATCTTCTGCATATAATAATAATAATAATAATAATAATAATAATAATAATAATAATAATAATAATAATAATAATAATAATAATGAACACCATATTTTTTTGAAGCTTGAATTTCAAGTCAGTGGCCCCTTTGGTGGGCTTGTTCCATATGAATAGGGTTCATCTGCTGAATAATAATAATGATAATAATAATAATAATGAACTCCATATTCTTCGGAAGCTTGAATTTCAAGTCAACGGCCCCTTTGGTGGGCTTGTTCCATATGATTAGGTTTCATCTTCTGAATAATAATAATAATAATAATAATAATAATAATAATAATAATAATAATAATAAAACCAAACCAAGAATTCTGAAAAGCAAGACCATCCGCCAGACGCTTACAGTCCAACGCTACCCTTCGACTTTAGTTGATGACGAAGCCTCGACATGCCCAAATAGAATCTTTATGTGCGCTCTTTTTTTTTTTTTTCTGGCGTTCGAGCCCTGCTTAGCAAATCCGGCTCGGCGGCTCTAGATCTATCTAGAGCTGTTGCTAGATAGCGCGAACTCCCTTCCACAGCCGCGTCATCCCAGACGCAAAAAACGCGCGGAACACAGACATCATAAAGGCGGAATTGTGACTGTTTATAAATAAATTCACTCGCTTGACCCCGGTAACAAAGGCCTCTTCACAAACGGGCTGTTTATGCGTCGCCGAAATCAATGGGAGGCGATGATTAAACTTGGCGGCTTGTTAGGGATCAAAGTGGCCTGAACCGGATCTCTCTCTCTCTCTCTCTCTCTCTCTCTCTCTCTCTCTCTCTCTCTTTAGTCTCATGGATCACAATACACATATGTCTATATATATATATGTGTAATATGTATAATACATATTTATATATGTACTGTATATAAATAAATATAATATATATATATATATATATATGTATATATATAAATATATATAGATATATATATATATATATATATATATATATATATATATATATATATATATATATATATATATATATATCAAGGTGAAGAGGCGAAACAGCTCAATACATTGGGTTTCTTCATTCTGGTCAACGTTTCCAGACAGTGATCTCACTTTCAATGCTAAAAAAAAAAATGAAAACCAAAAACATATACTTTACAAACTTTTCCAGCAAAATTTCCAGCAAAAAGTAAGCACAAAAATAACTAAAAACACACAATATAATAAAGACTAAGGCAAAAAGATTCAAGACAAACCTTACAACCCGAAGTTAGGTTGCTGAAAGATTTGCCAGTGCGAGAGAGAAGGATTCGAGACGAACCAAGGAAGGAGAAGAGTGGGCCGTTAAGCAATGTATAATGGAACTGTTGAACTGTTGTTATTTAAGGATGGAACAAGGTGCTTAATTCCCAAGGATTCGAGAAAACGATGGTATTAGACGGTTTATAAAATCAAGGATAATAAAAAATAGATATGTGATAAAATCTTATACTGGTAACTACAGAAAAATATTAACATTGAAATACGTAGACTATTTGTAAAATGTACATGATGAAATATTTGTCAACCCGAATGGTGCGGTATAATTATATTTGTTTTTGGTAAAGATCGGTCAACTTTGATCAAATTCTGATTGTAATACTATTAAAAAATATAAAATATTGTATATTTTCTCTAATAAAAGATAAAAAAAAAATATAGGGAGGTGGTTATCGTTAGGGCTCGATAAAATTATCTTAAAATCATCGTAGCTAATTTTGCATTTGCATATTTGTGCATGGTTTCGAATATTTGAAAGCTCAGGGCTGGAAAGCTTATTCCATGTGCGGTAACTAATACCTATATGTGATATACGTAAGGCAGGCCTGGCAGGACTGAAGTAGGTAATTTTTCTTTGTCGAAAAAATCGACCTACGGTTTCGGATTCTTTACGATGAATTTGACATAAACTAATGGGAAATGTTTGCTCATTATCTTCCTTAATTGTGGTATCAATGTGGTACCATAATTGTATGGGAGGTTGATATAATATTTCAGTTTTGAAGCCAAATGTACCGGTGTTGATGGCTGAAAGGTTTTCTGTAGGGACTTTCTGACATAACTAAAAAAAAAAATGTCAGTTGGATAGCAATTGGTCTTAAAGAATTCCTGCAGGAACATAATTTCATTGTGAAATAAGCTCCATTTAATTTAATTTCACATTGAAATTAATTTCCTGCAGGAATTCTTTAAGGCTGATATAAATCTCTCTCTCTCTCTCCTCTCCTCTCTCTCTCTCTCTCTCTCTCTCTCTCTCTCTCTCTCTCTCTCTCTCTATATATATATATATATATATATATACTTATACAGATTTATATATACATATATATGCATATGTATATATACACACACATATGCAGTATATATACATATATATATATATATATATATATATATATATATATATATATATATATATATATATAGAGAGAGAGAGAGAGAGAGAGAGAGAGAGAGAGAGAGAGAGAGAGAGAGAGAGAGAGAGAGAGAGACGTAAAACCTCAATGAAAAAGGAAAGACACCTTGATCAACGCTTTTACACACAATTGCATAAAAGCCTCAGTCAGAAGCCCAGCAAAATCTGCCGACGAACTCGACAAAGCCCGACCTTCGAGGAGGAACAAAAGCCCTCTGTCGAACGTATGCTGAAAGACTCGCTTAAACTGTGACGCTGGCAACAGTATTGTTCTGGAACAGAAAAAAAATAAAAACCATTCTCTCGACGTAAGATACATGAGCGCGGGTATACACACACAGACACATACACACATACACACACGCATATATGTATACACATACAGACACATATATGTATGTATGTATGTATATATATATATATATATATATATATATATATCATACATATTCTGTGGAAGCTTACTTTGCAAGTTCATAACACCAAATAGGCTTGAATTTAATAATAATAATAATAATAATAATAATAATAATAAATAATAATAATAATAATAATAATAATAGGCTACAACTAAGAAGCAGGGGTGGCAAGCCCACAACTCGAGTGATAAATACAATTCTAAAACTGATTAATATTCTCTCTCTCTCTCTCTCTCATTAAGAATTCGGAAACTGAACTCATTTTAATCCTTTCTTAAATCATTTCCTTCCCATTAATGTTATTATTCCATTATTTTCTTAAGCTTTCATTCTCAATTTACCCTTTATCTTCTCCCCTCCTTTAAACCTGTTCTCCCATTGTTTTATATATGCATATTTTTTTCCCTGCCGTCCCTTCCTCATTTAATTCCAGCCCTTTTCATTTTTTTTTTTTAATCATTCGTTTTGTCTCCTTCATCCTACCTTTACCTCGACCTCCCTATCTTAATTTTCCCTGTATCCCATTTCCTCTTTCGTCCTCCGTTTCCACGTTTTTAGTTTTCTGTGAAAGAAAACTGTTGTGCCGGCTTGGTCTGTCCGTCACCACTTTTTCTGTCCGCCCTCAGATCTTAGAAACTACTGAGGCTAGAGGGCTGCAAATTGGTATGTTGATCATCCACCCTTCAATCATCAAACATACAAAATTGCAGCCCTCTAGCCTCAGCAGTTTTTATTTTATTCAAGGTTCAAGTAAGCTATAATCGTGCTTCTGGCAACGATATAGGATAGGCCACCACCGGGCCGTGGTTAAAGTTTCATGGGTCGTGGCTCATACAGCATTATACCGTGACCACCGAAAGATAGATCTATTTTCGGTGGCCTTGATAGACGCTGTAGCTGCTGTACAGAAAACTTGATTGCGCCGAAGAAACTTCGGCACATTTTTTACTTGTTTCATTTAGTTTTTATTTCCATTTTCTCTCTCTCTCCGTATTCTCCTTTCTCCTTATCCTCCATTCCTTTGCCATTCCCATTGTTCTCATCGTATATTATTCTTTTTCCCCCATTTTCCTATATTTCCTTCTTCTATCGTTTCTTACTTTTG
>NC_089791.1:29345887-29368387 GCF_040412425.1 Macrobrachium rosenbergii | reverse complement strand
ATGTATATATATATTTATGTATGTATATATATATATATATATATATATATATATATATATATATATATATATATATATACATCTAATATTACACATCTAATCCTCATGCTTAAAAAAATACAAAAAAATTAACATTACAAACGCATGACAGAAATAAGACCCGTTATCACTTTACGTAATGTATACAAGAGCTCGTTGGCCTCACCTTACTGGAAATTCTAGCTTCAGTCCCAAAATTCCTTGGTGACAAATTCTTAACAAGTTCATCTGATTAAGAATTAAGAATTTCGCGTCCAACAGTGACCCCAAAATACCATTTCTACCCCAGGGAAGACTTCAAATTGCCAACGGGTTTCGTATGTAATCCTTTGGTGTTGTGAAATAAGTTTAAGGTTTCAAGTGAGTAATCTTACCTGAACACTGACAGACCAAATGTAAGGAATAGCATTAAAAATAATGAGTGAAATATGAAAATAAATGTTCGCCAATTTATAAAAATACACTTATTTCAGAAGTCAAAAGTAAGCCATGGAAGATACATACACGTTAAAATAGCTCTCATGAAGTTAAAATAGCTTTCATGAAGTTAAATAGCTTTCATGAAGGTAAAATAACTTTCATGAAGTTCAAATAACTCTCATGAAGGGAAGATAGCTTTCAAGAAGTTAAAAATAGCTTTCATGAAGTTAAAAATAACTCATGAAGTTAAAATAGCTCACATAAGTTAAAATAGCTTTCATGAAGTTAAAATAGCCCTCAAGAAGTTAAAAATAGCTCTCATGAAGTTAAATAGCTCCCATAAGTTAAAATAGCTCTCATGGAGTTAAAGTACCTCTCATGAAGTTCAAATATCTCTCTTGAAGTTCAAATAGCTCTCATGAAGTTAAAACAGCCCTCATGAAATTAAAAATAGTTCTCATGAAGTTAAAACAGCTCTCATGAAGCTAAAAATAGCTCCCATGAAGTTAAAATAGCTCTCACGAAGTTAAAATAGCTCCCATGAAGTTAAAATAGCTCTCAACCTTTAGTCGAGGATGCAAATCAAAAGATGAAACAATAAAAATCAAACAAATAAAAAAACTCCTGGCCAATTTAACATTTCGATAAGTTCTCATACGTCAGACTAAAAATATAAACAAACAAACATTAACAAAGAACCGAATACGGAACAGGGCTCGAAAACTTCAACTTTGTAAATAATCAAAATACACCATTTGTCACAAGAACGAAAAACCAACCCAAGAGGATAAATGGAGTCAGATGCGATTTCCTCTTTGGGCAAAACACACTTAAGTGAGAGGAGCTAAACAGCAAACGTCTCCTATAAGGTATTTCCTACTGGTAGTTAATAAGAACAAGTAAAAAATGCGCCGAAGTTTCTTCGGCGCCATCGAGTTTTCTGTACAGCGTATAATTAAGGCCACCGAAAATAGATCTATCTTTTCGGTGGTCTCGGTACAATGCTGTATGAGCCGCGGCCCATGAAACTTTAACCACGGCTCGGTGGTAGACTATCCTATATCGTTGCCAGAAGCACGATCATGGCTAACTTTAACCTTAAATAAAATAGAAACTATTGATGCTAAAGGGCTGCAATTTGGTATGTTTGATGATTGGAGAGTGGATGATCAGCAGCCCTCTAGCCTCTAGCGGCTAGCCTCTAGACTCAGTAGTTTTTTAGATCTAGGGGCAGACAGACAAAGTGCGGACAGAAAAAGTGCGGACGGACAGACAAAGCCGGCACAATAGTTTTCTTTTACAGAAAACTAAAAATGGGATACTTGCAGCAACTAAGTCTACACCGTTAAATGAAAAAAAGAAAAAAAAATAACGAAATGATCCAGTCTGCTATTGAAGTCGAAAGAGCACCGGTCATCGTTGGAAAACAGACCATTAAGAGTTTCAACCTCAGTCTCAATGATAGAGATGGCAATCGGAGTCATCTGGGACGAATCACTGCGTACTGCGTCTACCACACGGCTTTGAAATTAGGGTTAATGATATTCCTGTCCTCAATAAGCGGAAGAAGAAGAAGAAGAAGAAGAAGAAGAAGAAGAAGAGAGGAGAAGAAGAAGTAGAGGGAGCCGCGCCAAAGGATGTCACGGAGTACTGCAGGGAATGTGACTAATCCCTCGATTTATGATGATGATTTGCAACCTCCGCCTAGGACGGCGTTATGACTGTGAAACTACACGATTCAGTTGCCTACGTAAGCCTCTATTCCTATTCACAGAAGCTACCTTGGGCAACACTGCTCGTTACCAGTCTTTAAATATTTCAGCCTTTTTGCGACGTAAGACTTTGCTCGATTGTCTGAGTCACGTCTGAATAGAGAGAGAGAGAGAAAGAGAGAGAGATGTCGGTCTGAGCTTGTCGGAGACTGTCTACAGCTCAAAGTCCGTGCCGTGATGAATCTCAGACAAGTCTCAGACAAGTTTCCGATCTACGGGATGCTCAGGAACAAGAGCCCGTGCTATTAATGAGGCAAACTTGGTCTCCCAATGACAAGAGCGACAAGTTTCCGACATGTTGTTACAACTTCCAGTCTCACTTGTGACATTTTTGTGGTAACAAGCCAAATAAACCGTCATCATGTTGATATTTACAACCTCATATATTAGCATTTTATATATATATATATATATATATATATATATATATATATATATATATATATATATGTGTATATATGTGTGTGTGTATAATGTGTGTGTGTGTGTGTGTGTGTGTGTGTGTATAAGTACAATAACAGTTTTTATTACTCAAGTATTCGTCTTCATCTGGGAAAAAAAACCATTTGATTAAGTTGATGTTTCCAACCTCATATATTAGCAATTTTTTAAAATATAAAATAACAGTTCTTAGTAATTCCTACACTCGTCTTCATCTGGTAAAAGCAGAATATTCTATTAAAATACAAAAATAATATATGTAAAAATACCTATTATTTAATTTTATCAAGACTCCAACAAACCCAAGGGAGAAACTAACCCATATAAAATCATGCCTGCATGTGCTTGCATCTCCTCTGTGCAAGCATAAATGCAATACAAACATGTACCAATGCACACACAAACAATACTCATGTTTTCGTTTCGTCGGGTCAACATTTGTGATGCAGAGTTTGTGGCCTTGAAAAAAAAAAGTGACGAAGGAAAAAAAAAAAAAACAGAAGTGAACCAAAAATATTCCAAATCTCTTTGTTACCTCGAGTGATTTTTTTTTTTTTGTCGTCCCGATGTTTTGCCTTTGCAAAGTCACTGTAAGTAAAAAAAAAAAGTTGAATTATTAATTTTCTTTGCTTACTGAACCATGACTAATGGAAACACAAAGGCTATATATATATATATATATATATATATATATATATATATATATATATATATATATATATATATATATATATATATATATATATATATATATATATATATATATATATATATATATATATATATATATATATATATATATATATATATATATATTGAACACCTCACTTCTCGGGTTTCTTGGATCTCTGGATGCGATTTCTACTGAAATCCCTTTTAGTTGCTGTTAAAGAAAACTATTGTGCCGGTTTTGTCTGTCCGTCCACACTTTATCTGTCCGCCCTCCGATCTTAAATATTACTGAGGCTAGAGGGCTGCAAATTGGAATCATCAAACATACCAAATTGCAGCCTTCTAGCCTCAGTAGTTTTTATTTTATTTAAGGTTAAAGTTACTGTCTCGGCGTGTTTAGTACTAGCCCCTGGGGGGATCGAATGTCTGCAAGGGCATTTCGCTATCTGCCTGAAATTTCATGTTTGCAAATGCCTGGTTTCATATCTGCCTGTAACATATACATACATACATACATACATACATACATATATATATATATATATATATATATATATATATATATATATATATATATATATATATATATGTATATACACAAATATACGATCATGAAGTTACAAATGTCGCTTAGGCTAATATCAAATTCACGCTACCTCAAATATCACGATGGGGAATATCACGAAGGGGAATTTATAAGTGGTAAATGGATTGGTACCGCAGTGGGCAGACCGTCGACTGGAGTCGCTGGATAAGCATCTGTGTCGAGGGATCGAGACCCGGCAGTACCAATCCATTTACCACTTATAAATTCCCCTTCGGTGATAATTCCCCATCGAGGATATTCCCGAGGTAGCCTGAATTTGATATTAAGCGACATTTGTAGCTTCATGATAGTATATAAATCACGGTGTGATAAAAAATTTCATATACGTATACATATATATATATATATATATGTAACGAGGACAGAATTAACACCCTTTTGAAGGTGTACGTAACGTGCTCAACGATCTTTAATCATGAAACGGAGGCGTATGAACGTCACGGCAACACTTACATCTATTTTTCTCCTCTTTCTCTCTCTCTCTCTCTCTCCTCCTCTCTCTCTCTCTCTCTCTCTCTCTCACCGTGTATCACCTCTCTCTCTCTCTCTCTGTGTATCGCCTCTCTCTCTCTCTCATCGTTTTCAGTTCACCCACCAATCGCACTCCTTCTCACCAAATCAACTAAATGGACCATTTAAAGAAACGCAATAGTTTCTACAAAAATAGGTTTATTATTCAAATAACCCAACAAGAAAATGAATAAAACAAAGCAAAGATTAGAATGCATAATAAATGAAATATCGAGTTAGATAACTAAACTCTAAACTGCAAAACACTTCTGATTAAAGAAGTCTCACTATGGCTAATAGCCTGAAAATATCCAAACTCACACATACTCCCCAAATCAATAACTAGTCATGTCAAAACCAGTCTACCACATGTTATTCGAAACAGTCCACACTGTCCACCGACATCTGTCCACAGACATCTGTCGGAAGAATCAAACATGATAGAAAACTCCCAAAAAATATATGAAATGCAAAACACAATAATGGAAAGTGTAAAATGCATAGCCAAGATATGGCAAACGTAACATGACAAAACAATAATATGAAAGAGGTATGAATATTCATATTAAATCTCCCACACCAGTTCAAAAGTTCATAATGATTAGAAAATCATGGTAAAAATCACAAGTTCAATTTTCTCCCATAAAAACAGAGATTTCAAACTCTACCTTATCTGCCGATTTAAGCCTGGATCCTCTCCAAAGCTACGTCTAGACAACTGCAGTTCTATCACGTTAATGAACGATCAAACTCACTTTTAGGGCAGATTTTGGCGTAATCTAGATCAAATTAACGCACGTACTCACGAATATACATAACACTTCGGAAGATCACCTGACCGCAATATTGCTGAGGAATCAAACTATTTGCTGAACACAAAGATTTTACCTCGAGTCTCTCGACCTACTTCCATCTGACTCCATAAATTCTTTCATCACATCTTAAAGCATTGAAGCTATGAAATGCATATATGTGTCCTTTAAAATTGTAGCAGCCATATTTTCTGAAATAGAGCTCACCACCACATAAGAGCCGCTCTCGCTCTCCTTAACGGCAAACTAAAACAAAACATATGTATAAAACATAACAGAATAGGACTATGCTCAATTAGCAATGTCTACTGCACTGCAGCTTTAAGGACTGCTCTCATGACGCACTTCCAAAGTCACTGGGGTTGAGTTCTTAGAGCCTTTACATGTAATCTTACCAACACGAATAAGCTTTACTACCCCACAACAAGAATTATCAGTAAACAGCTATTAAGACAATTAAAATTGTCGGCATAATATATTCTGATACTGGAACATCACGGGATCGTCAATGTCTTCCAACGGTGGAACCGCCATTGGCACCTTGTTTGTAGGTACCTCCACTACCAAATGCTCGTTATCGTATGACGCATAATTATCTTCTCGGAACTGTTGAATACAGCACGCTAAGTACGAGAAATTCCGTGAGACAGGATTCTGCAGGATGAATCGAACTGCTCGACCTCGATGAACGAATGTCGTCGACTTGTTGCTCTGGCACATCATTGTCTGCATACTCCTTGTAAAAAAACACAGCAGGAAGAGTACTGGTGGACTCGGATGTGGTAATCTCGCAGGAACTGTCTAAAGTCACATTCTGTCGGAGTCTGTCTATGAACTAATGATAATTCACAACCACCCACAGACACAACTCGCAACTGGAAAATACTACTGTCACACACACACCTCTCTCTAACTAAAGTACAACTCGTCTTACAATCAACTCCCGAACCTTGATATTGATCTCCCAAAACGAACATGGTTTCTAATCTATCCCATGTCACTACTGAGTCTCCCAAAAACACTCGAAAAAGGTCTAATAACAAAAAGGTTTCATGTTACTGAACCAAACCAAAACTACTAATGCAAAAATCAAACACTCACAATGTGAACTAATTCCAAGTTTGTATCTCAGAATAATCACAGTCAACTCACTACTAAGCACAACAACTCTACGGAACTCACTCATAAAAAAAATTCTATCCAAACAGAAAAAAATACTGAGAATCCTATCCAAACACTAAAAGGTATCATATCTCGTAAAAGACATGAAAGTTCTACTCGGTTAGCAAACATTTCGCAACACCTGACTAACTCTCAACAAAATAGCAATTGACGTAATGGCAATCGCTCCCATGATCTCAACAACTACAACTACTCACAACACAGCTCCCTTCATTTAAAAAAAAAAAAAAAAAAAGGAACTGAGGAAAAAAAAAATCCAAATACTCAAACACGATCTCCCAACCCGAAAAAAAAGATCAGACTTGTTCGGTCCGATATACTAAGTACCTCCCCAAAAAAAAATAATCCTAAACAACAAAGATATTGCGTCAGATGATAAAATACATCCTAACACAATAACACACTAACACACGGGTCAAATCTCGTATGAAACTAGCCCATGTCTCAATTCCTAAAATCATCCGAAAACAAATGATTAAGAACTTCAACATCCAAAATGAACAAGAGACAAAAAAAAAAAAAAAATATCATATATATACAAACATTCCATTACATCCCAACTTTCTTTAACTTCGAAATATGGGTCAATTTCGTCACTCCAGTGTTTACATCTTTAACTACAAATCTATTCCCTCTTTTGATCTCTACAATCTCAAAAGGTCCGTGGAACTTCGGACTTAACTTATAATTCAGATCATTCCGAACATTCACTTTAACAAACACTCTATCACCCATCGAAAAAGCTACTCCCCTCGATTTCGCGTTACTTTTCTCTACCATTGCACGCGAACTAAGTTCAAGTTCTTTACTGATACGCAAATCTTTCTCTCGCTGTATTTATCAACGAAGTGACCGTAACATCACCCTGAACTCGCTCTGGTAACAAATCAAAAGGTCCTTTCAACTTGTATCCATACAAAGCTTCTGCTGGAGATATCTTAATTGTGTCATTCATCATAGTATTGATACTATATCGCACTTCATCCAAAGATCTGTCCCAATGTGTATCGGAACCTCCCACCGTCATGCAAAGCTTCGATTACTTTCCGATTCGCCCTCTCACACAACCCATTTGCTTCAGGTCTATATGGGATTATAGATACTTTCTTTATCCCCAACAAATTAGCAAGACCGTCTAAAGTCTTATTAATAAACTCCCTACCATTGTCTGTGATCAGACATTCAGAACACCATATCGACAAATTATCCCCTTAAAGAACGCTTATAGCAACTTCCTCAGCTGATTTGTATTTCAGTGGGAAAATCTCGACAAAGCGAGTCAACTCATCAACAACTACTAATAAATGTCTATAACCATAAGCGGACTCTGAGAAGTTACCCAGAATATCCATATGCACTCTCTGAAACGGCCTATGTGGTATGGGATATGAACCCAAACGACACGACACTGTCGTCGCTGGCTTATTCGCATTGCAAATAGCACACTTCTTCACAAAGGCTTCTACTGCGGAAAACATATTTTTTCCAAAAGAACTTTGACCTGACGTTTTCATACGTCTTGTCTACACCAAATGAGGAGAACCAAATTTACAATGTACAATGTCTAGAACTTGTGGTACTAGACTCTCTGGCACGATGATTTGTGTAATCTCACCCATGCTTCGAGTACTTCATAAGTTATACTTAACTTTCCTCACCAATAAATTATTCTCCAACTCTAGACCAGAAAAAGGCAACTTATACCCTTTCTTCGGTGAAACTCCCTTAAGAAATGCCTTAGCATCTGACAACAATTTATCTTCATCTTGCTTTTGTTCCAGCAAGCCTATGTCCCAAGTGACATTTTCACCTGTAATATAACACACTGCGTTACTCTCACTATCACGAATAACAATCTCTCCCGAGACTGCCGACTCACTATTTCTCCCGAAGTATGCACTGTAGAACGTGTATGTCCTCTACATGCGATCTCTCAGAACTACTAATATCAGAGACATTAGACACCAAATATTTACTCTCTTCACCCACACAGGATTCGGTGTGTATTTCCTCCTCCTCGACCGGAAAATATCTGCTCAATGCATCTGCAACTACATTATGCTTACCTTCAATGTATTTGAGGTTTGCATCAAAATCTCTCAATGTTAGGAACCAACGTGCTCTCTTGGGCGACAAATTTGGCTTATTAAAAGCTCTAACAACGGTTGATGATCTGTAAAAATCTCAACTTTATTTCCCAACAACAACATCTTAAAATGAACAAGGCTAGAGACGACTGCGAAAGCCTCCTTGTCCACAACTGACATCAGCCTTTCGTTACTACCACGTGTTTTGAACTTTCTGCTATAAAAGCAATTGGGTGTAATTTCCCCTCAAATTTCTGCATCAAACACGCACCTATACCTTCCTGACTCGCGTCAGTCACTAAGGTGAACGGTTGACTAAAATCTGGAAACTTCAAAACTGGTGGGTTCACCAAAGCGTTCTTAAGCTTCTCAAAAGCTAATTGTTGACTATCATCCCAAACAAACTTAACGTCTTCTCGTAACAAATCTGTCAATGGAGACGCTATTGTAGAAAAATTCCGCACAAAACGGCGAAAGAAACCCGACATACCTAGGAACGAACGAATCTGTTTCCTGGTTTTGGGAACTGGAAAATTCACAATGGCTTTAACTTTCTCATCATTCACTCTAACTCCTCTTTAGAGATAACATGTCCTAAATAGACAATTTTTCTCTTCAGAAACTCACATTTGGCCAATTTGACCTTTAACCCAGCGAACCGTAATCGCTTAAGGACTTCTTTTAACACCTTTAGATGTTCTTCAATTGTATCTGTGCATATGAGAATGTCATCCATGTACACAAACACCGACTTTCCTAACAAGCCATGAAGTACTGTGTTAACCAGTCTAGTAAATGTTATTGGGGACCCTTGTAATCCAAAAGGCATCCTATTAAACTCGTAATGTCCCTTTGGTACCGAAAATGCTGTATATTTACGGCTACTCTCACAAAGGGGAACTTGTAAAAACCCTTGCATAAGATCTATAGATGAATATATATTCTTGCCACCGATTTCAACAAACAAATCAATCAGGCAAACAAGCTACAGGATATCTATCTGGGCATGTTTTTTCATTCAATTTACGAAAATCTACACAAACTCTGATACTACCGTCTTTCTTAGAACTGCAAGCAAAGGAAAATTAAACGGAGAATTGACGGTCTGATAATGCCTTCAACTCCCACTTCTGAACTTCTTTTCTACTTCTTCCCTGATCTTAAAAGGAATTCGATATGCTGGAATATATATGGGATTTGTACCCTTTTCTAGGCGGATTGAATGTTCTAAAACATCTGTAACTCCTAATTTATCTCCTTTCAAAGCAATAATATCTAGATATTCTTTCAACACTTTCTACTTTATCTGAATATTCAGGATAATCAACTTTAGCCAAGTGTTCATGTAGAACCTGACTTCGGAACTGTTGCTCCTCGTTAGGAAACATATTCCCGTCTCCACAAAACTCACTAATTTATGCTCTTCATTAAACTCTTCAAAATCAATTACATAAGTACCCTTGTGATATTTTTCACTGAGTCTTGATAGCTAACTAATTCTACTGAAGTCACGCCTGCGACTGAAATTTCATTCACTGACACCGCACTCACAACGTCTTTGAATTTCTCGGTTCCCTCAACAACGCACACTTGAGAAGGAAACTTTTTCTCTTTCAGCGACACTTTAACTAATGTAGGAACTCGCGGTTGCAGTTCAATATCTTCCAACAAAAATCCTTTGAAAGATCTTTGCGGAATATCTTCACTCTCTAATGAATGTGTTACACATGTCTCCGACTGTGTCTTAAGTTTCTCACAAGTTTTTTTCCTGTGTATATGGAACAAAACAACCTGACTCACCTATTGTAATCCCCTGAACTCCCGTAAGAATGTTGATGTTATGTCGCATACAAGAAGGGTGTCCTAGCAAACCATTTCACCTAAGGCTAATCCTTCTATGACCAAAAATGATTCTACTATTGTCTTTCCACCGATACAAAGCGTAAGAAATGTCGAACCTAAAATATTCAGTTTCCTCGCTTGTACATCACACACTGTCTCACTAGAAGGGACTAATTTGCACTCTGGAAACCTCGAGTGAAAAAGGTCAGCATTTACTAAGTTAACTGAGCTACCAGAATCAATGAAAATAAAAATTTCATTGCCATTAGAGAATCCACGTACAATCGGCCTAGGTTCTAGTGACTCTACGACCTGATTAGTCATTATCCTGTGTCCGTTTTCGAACTTATCTTGTGAAAATTCTGCTGTTCCTTTGTGTATCTAGAACTTGCATCATGTGGAATTCTCCTGTCATATCTAGAAAAACCTCCCCGGACTTCCTGAATAATCTCTATTCTTTGTGGCTGGGCAAAATCTCCATCCATGATCTGAAGATTTGCAAACTGAACAATATCTCACTCTGCAATTTGACTTTACTATGGCCTATTTTATCACAATTAAAACAACGTATCGTTGTGACTGATCTCTCTGGAATTTTCTTCGATTCTACTCGTGCACATGTCTTCGCTGTTGCATCATTTCCCGAATGCGAGCGACTATCATTATTCTGTGGTTTGGAAACCGCAGCTGACATCTTTGCACCTCCTGTACAAAACTACTGTCCAGTGTCGGGCATTTTGCTAGATTTTGTTAATCTGTGCAAACAAAAAGGATTCATCTGTATCCTGATCAATTCTCTTATCAAAACTATCTACAATTACATCTGGGACTGACGTTAAAAGGCAAGCAAAGTGTAACAATCTTTCAAAATTATCTAAGGAGATATTATTCCCAGTTACCCATGGAGAACCTGTTATAGATTTCTTTAATTCAACTACTGCATCAAATAAATTCGCACTGTATGTGACTAGTGAATCATTGCCCTTCTTTATTTTGAGAAACTCTCGCAAATTCCGAACTGCGCATTCACGTTGAACTCCGCCATAGGTAGCTCGTAGAAATTTCTGCAGTTCATTCCAAGTTTTACACCTTCTGAACCCGAAACTGCGTGCTCGTTTCCCCAATATCTCCTTTATCTAAATCCAGAAATGATTTAGCCTCTGTTAAAGCTTCAGCGCCATTCGTAATTTTCTTGGAATTCAGATAATTGTTCCCTGACTCAATGAAAGTTTCTATATTTTGGGTTAGCTTTCCATCAACTAGCCCTTTAAAATTTGTAATTCCCGCTAATGTTCGTCACTTTATGCACCACAATTGATTGGGATGTGCTTGCTGCATCGTCCGGCATTTTGTGAGTAATCACACGCCCTGAGCGTAACAATATAAAAAGAGAAACCAAAAGAACACTAGAGAAAGGCACAAGTTACCCCCCTAAAAGAAGAACAGAAAACGGCGTTCTGCGCAACTTACGAGAATGGGGTACTTACCAATTTTGAAACAGAAAACGAAGTACCTATCTCTCAACAGAGCTGTGTGCAGCCTGACGTCACCTACTCGACGACTAAGCAAAAAAGACACCCAGCGCGTTTCTTGTTGAATCATCACTTTGCGTAATTAACTCACAATCGCCACTATTCACACTTATTTGGGTATTTTGTTAACCCCAAAATTGCTCTAGAGATCATCCAGATCTATTTCACAACTCCCCACTCCCAGTACTCGAATAGAAACGGAAAAAAAGGTTCCCCGCATTTCACACGTAATCACGACCTACTCAGTCATTCAACACTGACCCGTCGCCTTAGCTCTTAGGTGAAGTCGCCTATGCCTTGGGCATCAACGTTACCAATTAGTCTATTAGCAATCTCCCTCTTTCGCCATCACTAAAGACGTTAAAATCATGCTGCCACCAATTTTTCTGTAACGAGGACAGAATTAACACCTTTTTGAAGGTGTACGTAACGTGCTCCAACGATCTTTATTCGTGAAACGGAGGCGTATGAACGTTCGCTCACGGCAACACTTACATCTATTTTTCTCCTCTTTCTCTCTTCTCTCTCTCTCCCTCTCTCTCTCTCTCTCTCTCTCTCTCACCGTGTATCACCTCTCTCTCTCTCTCTGTGTATCGCCTCTCTCTCTCTCTCTCATCGTTTTCCGGTTCACCCACCCGAATCGCACTCCTTCTCACCAAATCAACTAAATGGACCATTTAAAGAAACGCAATAGTTTCTACAAAAATAGGTTTATTATTCAAATAACCCAACAAGAAATGAATAAAACAAAGCAAAGATTAGAAATGCATAATAAATGAAATATCGAGTTAGATAACTAAACTCTAAACTGCAAAACACTTCTGATTAAAGAAGTCTCACTATGGCTAATAGCCTGAAAATATCCAAACTCACATACTCCCCAAATCAATAACTAGTCATGTCAAAAAAACAGTCTACCACATGTTATTCGAAACAGTCCACACTGTCCACCGACATCTGTCCACAGACATCTGTCGGAAGAATCAAACATGATAGAAAACTCCCAAAAATATATGAAATGCAAAACACAATAATGGAAAGTGTAAAATGCATAGCCAAGATATGGCAAACGTAACATGACAAAACAATAATATGAAAGAGGTATGAATATTCATATTAAATCTCCCACACCAGTTCAAAAGTTCATAATGATTAGAAAATCATAGTAAAAATCACAAGTTCAATTTTCTCCCATAAAAACAGAGATTTCAAACTCTACCTTATCTGCCCGATTTAAGCCTGGATCCTCTCCAAAGCTACGTCTAGACAACTGCAGTTCTATCACGTTAATGAACGATCAAACTCACTTTTTAGGGCAGATTTTGGCGTAATCTAGATCAAATTAACGCACGTACTCACGAATATACATAACACTTCGGAAGATCACCTGACCGGCAATATTGCTGAGGAATCAAACTATTTGCTGAACACAAAGATTTTACCTCGAGTCTCTCGACCTACTTCCATCTGACTCCATAAATTCTTTCATCACATCTTAAAGCATTGAAGCTATGAAATGCATATATGTGTCCTTTAAAATTGTAGCAGCCATATTTTCTGAAATATATATATATATATATATATATATATATATATATATATATATATATATATATATATATATACACACACACACACACACACACACACACACGAACACAAACAAACCTCAGATGGAGTACAAGCCACAAGCGACTGAAATATCTTCGCCTGCTTCCTCCACGAACCTTTCATCTCAGATTATCTCCAGACATCGACTGCCTCCTACGAAATGCGTAACCACCTCGACCACTGCTAATAATAGAACGAGTTAATGATAATACCGACAGAGGCTTCTCCTTTGCCCAGAGTCCCCAGTTTGAGACTCCTCCTAATCCCAACTTAATTGACGATCAATGGGGTCCTTTCTCTGGCGTCACGTGACCGGTTCAACACGTGCATGGCTGATCGTCGTCGTGGTCGCGTTCTGAAGGAAGGAAGGAAGGAAGGAAGGAAGGAAGGAAGGAAGGAAGGAAGGAAGGAGCAAGCACAAGCAAGCAGCTGGCATAAGGCTAACTTAAGAAATCAGTATTAAATAATTAATGTACATCAAATTAAAGAAATAGGAAAATAAGTAAATAAAATTAATTGAATGATGAAGATCCTATTATTATTATTATTATTATTATTATTATTATTATTATTGTAAAGAAGATGACCCCTACTCATATTGAACAAGCCCACCAAAGGGGCCACTGACTTGAATTTCAAGCTTCCAAAGGACATGGTATTCATTATTATTATTATTATTATTATTATTATTATTATTATTATTATTATTATTATTCATTAGAAGAATCCTACTCATATGGAGCAAGCCCACCAGAGGGGCCACTGACTTGAAATTCAAGCTCCTAAAGAATATGGTGTTCATTATAATAATAATAATAATAATAATAATAATAATAATAATAATAATAATAATAATAATATTATTATTATTATTATTATTATTATTATTATTATTGCCTGCTGTCCGCCCTCCCCATAGTGGTCATATGCAGGCAGTGTAATTGCACTCCTTTGCAGTCACCCACCCATTTCAGCTGCATTAAACCTAACTGCATCGTTTAGTATATGTAGAAAAAAAAATTTATACAAAATTAATTGGGAAGAAAAAAACATCTGGGCGGCCATTAAATTTCAACGACGAAGTTTTCTAACGAGCTATGAACACAGAGTACGAAAAGATGTTTGCGACTGGGAATATTAAATCGAAATATTAATTAGAAATATGAACTCAAAATATGCCATTAGTTCGCGTCTGTCTCATGAAATTAAAGATATTAACTTTCAGATCTGATGGTATAATAATAATAATAATAATAACTCGAAATATGCCATTAGTTCGTGTCTGCTGCATGAAATAGAAGAGATATGAACTTTGGGATCTGAGGGAAAATAATAATAATAATAATAATAATAATAATAATAATAATAATAATAATAATAATAATAATTATTATTATTATTATTATTATTATTATTATTCCTAACAAACTCTGTCGCATGAAATAAAAGAGATATGAACTTTGGGATTTGATGGAAAATAATAACATATATATATATATATATATATATATATATATATATATATATATATATATATATATATATATATATATATATATATATATATATATATATATATATGTGTGTGTGTGTGTGTGTGTGTGTGTGTGTACTGTACACCTACATTAGCGTGGATTTCTTCACCGTTGTTATTATTTTATTATTATTATTATTATTATTATTATTATTATTATTATTATTATTATTATTATGCAAAGTAAACCCAACGTCCAGGTTACAAGAGCCAAGACACCTTCAAAGACTTAATTAAGGATCTGTACAGAGAAAATCCCCCAGGGGTAGGGGTGGGGGGTAGGAGGGGAATGGAATGAGGGGGTGGGGTAGGGGGAGGAGGGGGGAAAGATTACGTCTGGTGATCAATTCGTTAATTAAATCAGCAACCAGAAGAAAATCTCGAGGGAGATGATTACAGGGAACTTTCTGGGGGAGGGGGAGGGGGGGGGGGGAGGGGGAGGGGGGGAGAAGGAAGCCAGACCACCTCAGCGCCGGTCCCAAGGAGGTCCTTGGCCAGTCCCAAGATCGGATAAATAGGGAGGGGTGGGTAGTCAGGAAGAGCATCCTTCTGTAAAAAATCTGTCAAAACCTAACATGGAATGAGCCAAAGATAGCAACAGCTGGGATAGGCTCAATAAAAACAGCGACCCCGACTACGGATTAAGCTGACAAAATAAGAAGAAGAAGAACAACAAGAACAACGACAACAATAAACAGAAGAAGAAGGAGAATGACTGACTAGTTTGTAAATAATGGCGTCACAACAAGGAAGGTCAACGATACTGAACTGAAAGGGTGCTAATTCCTTCAGCAGGCTTGACTGAGATTAAAAAAATATATAAAAAAAAGGATTTATTTCAAACTTCAGCAGGCTTGCCTGAAGTTAGTAAAAAAAAAAAAAAAAAAGGTATTTCAAAACTCAGGCTCAGGAATGCTGTTCTAAGGTCTTATTTGAACGGATTGCATCCATAAAGATCTCAAAAGTAACTTTGATGATGGAAGGTTTTTGTTGAAAACAGAGACAATTAAGTGATAAAAGCGTCGCTCACGGCATTATACAAAGACAAAGAACAATTACATTATCGAATGATATCTATATCATTAAAATCTCCTTTATCGGATTTGTACAAAGGATCAGCAGATTAACAAAAACAACAACAAAAAGAACAACAAAAACAACAATAATAATCATAACAAAAGTAAACTTTAAGAAGAGATAAAAATAATAATCATAACAAAAGTAAACTTTAAGAAGAGATAATAAATAGTAAGTGGATATAATAAATATTAGGTGGATATAATAAATACTAAAAAATAATATATAATACGTGGACATAATAAATATCAAAAGGAGATAATAAATATTAGGTGGATATACTAAATACTAAAAGATAATAAATAATAAGTGGACATAATAAATATTAAAAGGAGATAATAAATATTAGGTGGATATAATAAATACTAAAAGATATTGAATAACAAGTGGAGATAATAAATATTAAAAGGAGATAATAAATGTTAGGTGGATATAATAAATACTAAAAGATAATAAATATTAAATGGATATAATAAATATTAAAAGGAGATAATAAATATTAAGTGGATATAATAAATATTAAATAGAGATAATAAATATTAAGAGGATATAATAAATATTAAAAGGAGATAATAAACATTAAGTGGATATAATAAATATTAAGAGGATATAATAAATATTAATAGGAAATAGTAAATATTAAGTGGATATAATAAATATTATGTGGATACAATAAATATTAAGAGGAAATAATAAATATTACGTGGATATAATAAATATTAAAAGGAGATAATAAATATTGAGTGGATACAATAAATATTAAGAGGAAATAATAAATAATGAGTGGATAAAATAAATATTAAGAGGAAATAATAAATATTACGTGAATATAATAAATATTAAAAGGAGACAATAAATATTAAGTGGATACAATAAATTTTAAGTGGATACAATAAATATTAAGATGAAATAATAAATATTAAGTGGATAAAATAAATATTAAAAGGAGATCATAAATATTAAGTGGATATAATAAATATTAAGTAGAGACAATAAATATTAGGTGAATATAATAAATATTATAAGAGGCTAATACATATTCATAAGAGATGAAAAATGTTAGGAATGGAAATAATTATCAAAAAGAGATAACAAATAATAAAAAAATGATAAATATTAAGAAGAGATCATAAATATCAAGAAGGGATAATATATCTAAAAGATAATACATATTAAAAAGAGATAATAAGCATTAAGAGTAGATATTAAATATAAAGATAATAAATAACAGGAAGAGACAATAAATATTAATAATAAAT
The DNA here is from genome assembly GCF_040412425.1 of Macrobrachium rosenbergii. Classification (NCBI taxonomy): domain Eukaryota; kingdom Metazoa; phylum Arthropoda; class Malacostraca; order Decapoda; family Palaemonidae; genus Macrobrachium; species Macrobrachium rosenbergii. Next base: position 29,350,990 of record NC_089791.1, on the reverse strand, counting down.
ATTAAGAAGAAATAACTCACTGCAAATGAACAAGCTCATTCAGATGATAAGACGAGAGTGAAAAAAGGACAAAAATGGAGAGAGAGAGAGAGAGAGAGAGAGAGAGAGAGAGAGAGAGAGAGAGAGAGAGAGAGAGAGAGAGAGATAGGAAAAAATGCCCCAACAAAGAAAATAAAGACATGCTGTTGACTCCTGGGTATGAAAATAAGGGGGAGAGAGAGAGAGAGAGAGAGAGAGAGAGAGAGAGAGAGAGAGAGAGAGAGAGAGAGAGAGAGAGAGAGAGAGAAGGGGGAATGCCTATACAAAGAAAATAAAGACAAGCTGTTGACCTCCGGGTATAAAAATAAGAGAGAGAGAGAGAGAGAGAGAGAGAGAGAGAGAGAGAGAGAGAGAGAGAGAGAGAGAGAAGAAATTTTGCGCCTACAAAGAAAATAAAGGCAAGCTGTTAATCTCCGGATATGAAACTAAAAATAAGAGAGAGAGAGAGAGAGAGAGAGAGAGAGAGAGAGAGAGAGAGAGAGAGAGAGAGAGAGAGAGAGAGAGAGAGACTATATATAGAAGGCAACGCCGCTTCGGTAAAGGGGAAATTAATCCCTTAAGGAGATTGACAAACGCTTCATCTCAGGGGATTCACAGGACACAGTAATCCGAAAAGTAATCCCGGGGATTACAGAGCTATGCTGATTGCACACAGGGAAACCGAAGGGGATTTACTGAAGGAAAACCTTGTAGTGTTTAGTTTTGACTTTGTAATCACGTATTGTTCGAGATGTAGGACAGTTAAGAACATTATAAGCGATTTGCTGGATTTATCTGACCTGGTAAGAGCCTGGAACGGCCGGCATAAGGCCACCTTGATCAAAATACATATTAAGGTTTGGGAATGTTGTTGAGTGAGAGTGAACATATATATATGTGTATATATATACATATATATATATACGTACACACACACACAGTATATATACTGTATATATACATACATATAATATGTGTGTGTGTGTGTATGTATGGAGAGAGAGAGAGAGAGAGAGAGAGAGAGAGAGAGAGAGAGAGAGAGAAGGATAAGGTTTCCAAAAAGCAGGAAACGAGATTATTCAGCAACAAACCCGAGTGGCGACGAAACAAAATAAAAACATCACACCTATCCATTATTCTATTCTTGAAATAGAAAAAAAACCTACCACACCGTACTGAGACAAATAAAAAAAAACTAACACGTGCCGAAGATTTCACTCCAGGACGAAGTATACGCGTGAGAGTGGTCTCGTTCCCGCGATTATATCAAATATATATACGTGAAACGTGTGGCGAGTGCTCTTCCATCTACGCTTGAAAAAAAAAAAAAAAATAAAGAGTCTACTTGCTGCCTCATCAGTCTTTCTCTCTCTCTCTCTCTCTCTCTCTCTCTCTCTCTCTCTCTCTCTCTCTACACGCACATATATATACATGTATATGTATATATATAACATACAAATACATATCTATATACATATATATGTATATGTACTTATATATGTATATATATATATTTTTTTTTATTTATATATATATATATATATATATATATATATATGTATATATGTAAATATATGAAAATAATATATATATATATATATATATATATATATATATATATATGTATATATATACATGCATATATACTGTACATCGTAAATATATGCATGCATATATACATGCATACATACACGCACACCACAGGTATATACATGCACATCAAGACAGCGAGACCAAAAGTTCATGAAAAACGAATTACATATATGAAACCGAAACACGATAACAGAGGCCTCACACGATACAGCGGGTACAAAAATAAAGTCAATAAAGTCTTCCACAAAAGACTGGAAAAAAAAAAAATAAATCACACGGATCCACGATAAACGGAGAGGAAAAACTCAAAAAAACAGGGAGAGGAAAAACACAATCTGATGACGTCTGGGACACGTGACCGATTCTGCGATGGTCACGTGACCGCCAACGTGAGCAGATGAGATACTCGGATAATCCACGCTTCAAGTCGCTTGTTTCACTTGACAAGATCGTTTTGCGAAACAACAAAAGGTTAATGATTCCTCACTTTTTTCTTTCCATAATTTGTGACGGATCTTGGAAGAATTTCGGTTTGCAAAATAACAAAAGTTTAGTTTATTACTTTTTTCTTTCCATAATTTGATTCATTTTTTTTTTTTTCCATAATTTGTGACGGATCTTGGAAGAATTTCGGGTTGCAAAATAACAAAAGTTTAGTTTATTACTTTTCTCTTTCCATAATTTATACTAGAACTTGGACAAATTTTTGGTTGCAAATTAGCAAAAGCTTAATGATTACTTTCATTCTCTCTATAATTTGAATACTTTTATATTTCCATACTTTCATACAGAACTTGGACAAATTTTGGTTGCGAAATAACAAAAGCTTCATGATTCATGTTTTCTTTCAATAATTTGTGACAAGATGTAGACAATTTTCCCCCCGTCTCAAAAACGGGTGACAAAACTTATATTATAGAGTCTACTGCGAGTCATAAGATTTTTGACAAGAAGTGTACAAATTTACGCCGTCCTTCATAGCTTCTTGAACACGCCTACAAAACTGATATATTAAATTTGTGACAAAACTACAAAGGGCATTACGTCATAATATTTACGAAAATACAAAACTGATATATAAATGTGTATTACGTCATAATATTTAAGAAAAAACTATAGAATCTATATAAAACAATTAATTATCTGCAAAAAAACCTATTAAAATCGAGTCAAACTTTGGAGAAATTCTGAGCAATTACAATGTAAAGATGAATTTGATCACAACTGGAAAACTGACTGGAAGGTTAAGTCCCTTGCCACAAGAAGTCAGCAAGCGTCAGTGAACTTGCAACATACCTTACAACCCTAACGTGGGGCCCATAGGTAACGGACAGGGAAAGAGCTAGAGAGAAAAAAAAGACCCAAAACACTGAAAAAAGACTGAAAACACTGAAAAAGGCTAAAAACACTGAAAAAAGGTGAAAAATATTGAATAAAAACAAAAACACTGAAAAGAGGCCAAAAACATTGGAAAAAAACACTGAAAAAAGGCCAAAAACATTGGAAAAATACCAAAAACACTGAAAAAAACAGCCAAAAACACTGAAAAAAGACCAAAAACACTGAAAAAGGCTAAAAACACTGAAAAAGACAAAAACACCGAAAAAAAAAACCAGAAAGACTGAAATAGACCAAAAACACTGAAAAAAGGCCAATAACACTGAAAAAAAGACTCAAAACACTGAAAAAAGACCAAACATTGAAAAAAGACCAAAAACATTAAAGTACAAAAACACTGAAAAGGACCAAAAGACACTGAAAAAAGACCAAAACACTGAAACAAAGACCAAACTCACGGAAAAAGACCAAAATACTGAAAGGATTGGTGGCTTGCTACTCTGAAGCCTTTTCAGAGCAAGAACTAAAACACAAAATAGGATTTAGAAAAAAAAAAGGGGCGACAGAAAACAAGAACGGCAAACGAGAAGGAGCAAAATGATACAAAAAAAAGAAAGAAAGTGGAAAGAATAGAAAGTCCCGTAGAAACTGGAAGAAAAGGAAGAACAATTTTATCCACCCTTTCTCGTGTTGTTACAAGGCACCACAGACACCAGCAACAACGAGCTGTCTGTCTTGTCTGTGACTGTCTGTCTGTCTGTATCATTCAAAGCAAGGAAAGCTTCTACTGTTGGATGGAATACACACTATATGTATATATATATATATATATATATATATATATATATATATATATATATATATATATATATATACATAATAATATATATATATATATATATATATATATATATATATATATATATATATATATATATATATATATATATATATATATATATATATATATATATATATATATGTATTAAACTCGACAGATAAACCAACAAGCACAAAATCAACCCAGAAAATGGACAAAAGTTATTCGGTCAATTCGACATTTCTCACAGTCGATCCAGGAAGACATCAGCATCTACGAAAGTAGGACGAAAGGAGATTAGCCTCTCTCTCTCTCTCTCTCTCTCTCTCTCTCTCTCTCTCTCTCCACCGCGTCTCGTAGTGGTCGCTAATGCAGTTATTTGTAATGTTTCTGCCTCAAGCTACTGACGAGAAATGCTTGCGAGATGACAATTAATTTTTTTATCAATATTTTTCTTGATTCCTTCTGCGTCATCATCGTATTTCCACGCTTGCGTTGTGTTTTTTTTTATTATCGTCATTTATTCTACAGTTGTAGTTGTAGAAAAGAATTGGGTTGATGGTCCAAATTATGCTGGTTTATGCCAGCACAGGTCTTGCCCTCAGGTAAGGAATGGACTGGTGTGTACCTCAGGGAAGGGCCCAACCGACAGAAACAGAATGAAAGGAACTTGGATTCAAACATTTGTTATGAAAATATCCGCAATATATTACAATATCCGCCATGTATTAAAATATCCGCCAAGTATTAAAATATCCGCCATATATTAAAATATCCACCACATATTATAATATCCGGAATATCTTATAATATCGCCATGTATTATAATATCCGCCATGTATTAAAAATATCCGCCAAGTATTATAATATCCGCCATATATTAAATTATCCGCCATATATTAAAATAATAAGCCGCCATATATTATAATATCCGCCATGTATTAGCACAACCGCCATACATTATAATATACGCCATATATTAAAACATCCGGCATACATTATAATATACGCCATAAATAAAAATATCCGCCATATATTAAAACATCCGCCATATACTATGATATCCGCCATATAAAATATACGTCATATATTATGATATCCGCCATGTATTAAAATATCCGCCATATATTATAATAACCGCCATATAATAAAACATCCGACAAATACTATGAAATCCGCCATATACAATATGCGCCATACATTACAATATCTGCCATGTATTAAAATATCCGCCATATATTACAATATCCGCCATGTATTAAAATATCCGCCATATATTACAATATCCGCCATGTATTAAAATATCCGCCAAGTATTAAAATATCCGCCATATA
>NC_089791.1:29340887-29343387 GCF_040412425.1 Macrobrachium rosenbergii | reverse complement strand
CATTCACCCCTGGAAGGAAGGAGGAATAGAGACCTCATAATGATTCTTCTTTCTTTCTTTCTTTCTCTCTCTATCTCTCTCTCTCTCTCATACGAAATTTGTACCGTTGGATTTTACAACTTTTATAGATTGCAAAAGTATGATTCTCTCTCTCTCTCTCTCTCTCTCTCTCTCTCTCTCTCTCTCATAAGAAATTTGTACCTTTGGATTTTAAAAGTTTTATAAATTCTCTCTCTCTCTCTCTCTCTCTCTCTCTCTCTCTCTCTCTCTCTCTCTTTCATACGAAATTTGTAAATTTGTACCTTTGGATTTTAAAAGTTTTTGGATTTTAAAAGTTTTATCTCTCTCTCTCTCTCTCTCTCTCTCTCTCTCTCTCCTTTACCATATTATTGATGAACAGCTTACAACCAAGTTACTCTATTAAATAATGAAAATTTTCATTCAAAATGACCAACTCTCTCTCTCTCTCTCTCTCTCTCTCTCTCTCTCTCTCTCTCTCTCATCCTTATATACGTACTGTCCCGCTAAAATTATCAGGTTTACCAAAATATAACCTTCTTTTTACATAAACATAAATAAATCTCGCGTCCTAACCAAACATTCGCGAATTCAGGTCATTCTGTAATGTGTCAAAAACAGTTATTCTTCTACGAGAATAAACAGTTATGTTTCCTACAAGAATACACATTTATATTTCCTACAGGAATAAACTTATATTTCCACAAGAATAAACAGGTATATTTTATATAAAAACAATAATTTATATTTTCTACAAAAACAAAGTTATATTTTCTATAAAAACAAAGTTATATTTTCTACAAAAACAAAAAGTTATATTTTGTATAAAAATAAAAAGTTATATTTTCTAAAAAATAAACAGTTATATTTTCTACAAAAACAAAAAGTTATATTTTCTATAAAAACAAAAAGTTATATTTTCTAAAAAAAATAAAGTTATATTTTCTATATAACCAAAAAGTTGCATTTTTATAAAAACAAACAGTTATATTTTCTATACAAACAAAATGGTAAATTTTTTCTACAAAAACAGTTATATTTTCTACAAAAACAAACAGTTATATTTTCTATAAAAACAAACAGTATATTTTTTCTCAAAAAATAAAGTCATATTTTCTACAAAAATAAAGTTATATTTTCTACAAAAACAAAAAGTTATATTTTCCATAAAAACAAAGTTATATTGTCTATAAAAACAAACAGATATATTTTTTTCTACTAAAACGAACAGTTATATTTTCTATAAAAACAAACAGTTATATTTTCTACAAAAACAAAAAGTTATATTTTCTATAAAAACAAAGTTATATTTTCTATAAAAACAAACAGTTATATTTTGTACAAGAGTAAACATTTACATTTTCTACAAAAACAGATATATTTTCTATAAAAACAAACAGGTATATTTTTTCTACAAAAAAATAAACAGTTATATTTTGTGCAAGAACAAAAAAATTTAAAAATGTCAGATTACTCGACAAATCAAAAGTAAAAAGAAATATAAGGAATTATATTCACTATATTTAAAAACTTTAAAAACTTTTAAATGACGCTTCTAATCTTACTTTCAAGAGTGAGCAAATAAATATAAATCACCATATTGCATCAGAGAGAGAGAGAGAGAGAGAGAGAGAGAGAGAGAGAGAGAGAGAGAGAGAGAGAGAGAGAATCATACTTTTGCAGCAGATCAAATTTCAAAATCCTAAAGCGTAAATTCTATATGAGAGAGAGAGAGAGAGAGAGAGAGAGAGAGAGAGAGAGAGAGAGAGAGAGAGAGAGAGAGTCTTCATTTTGCAACATATAAAATTTCAAAATCCTAAAGCGTAAATTTTGTAAGAGAGAGAGAGAGAGAGAGAGAGAGAGAGAGAGAGAGAGAGAGAGAGAGAGAGAGAGAGAGAGAGAGAGAATCATACTTTTGTAACAGATGAAAAGTCTAAAATTCTGAAGTGCAAATTTAGTATAGAGAGAGAGAGAGAGAGAGAGAGAGAGAGAGAGAGAGAGAGAGAGAGAGAGAGAGAGAGAGAGAGTATCTTAATTTTGCAACAGATATAAGTTTAAAATCCTCAAGTACAAATTCTGTTTGAGAGAGAGAGAGAGAGAGAGAGAGAGAGAGAGAGAGAGAGAGAGAGAGAGAGAGAGCCATACTTTTGTAACAGATAAAAATTTCAAAATCCTACAGTGCAAATTTTGTATGAGAGAGAGAGAGAGAGAGAGAGAGAGAGAGAGAGAGAGAGAGAGAGAGAGAGAGAGAGAGAGAGAATCATACATTTGCACCAGATAAGTCAAGCGATTATCAAAGCATTCACGCCGATTCCTGCATAAACGAACCACTCACATTTTCAGGGCACTGTTCAGCAGCAACCTTCCCAGGCTAAAAACTGTTAGCACTCTTGAAAATAACCAAAAGGAAACTTTCCCCTTCTCCATTTCTAACTCTCGTTCTCAAGTTCAGCGACCTCTTTCAACTCTTCCTCAGATGACT
>NC_089791.1:29263387-29335887 GCF_040412425.1 Macrobrachium rosenbergii | reverse complement strand
AAAACGTTCTTACGAGTTCGTACTTTTTCAGAATCACTTTCAATATGCAATGATCTTATTTACAGTATATATATATATATATATATATATATATATATATATATATATATATATATATATATATATATATAGTATATATATATACATACATACATATATATATATATATATATATATATATATATATATATATATATATATATATAAACGAACAAATAAAACATGAATAATTTTTCATGTCTCAACCATTCCTCTCTCTCACATTCACGACGTTCAGAGAAAACTCGTGACGCAAATAGTAAAGTATTTCATTGAATAAGGGAAAGGCAAAGCCAAACAATATGGCTTGTCAGAAATGCTACAATAAATAAATAAATAAATATATATATATATATATATATATATATATATATATATATATATATATATATATATATATATATATATAATTTTGTATATAACAAATACCTCAACAACATCTTATATGATATTAAACGACCCAAAAGGGCTCTGAGAGCGGGCATAATAAACCTCTCTCTCTCTCTCTCTCTCTCTCTCTCTCTCTCTCTCTCTCTCTCTCTTTAATACATGACAAAAGGGGGGGGCGGATAAAGCAGCAATCGCCCGCACTGATATGAAGATACGAAGCTAGTTTAGTCCAATATACTCTGAGTATATTTAAATAATATACTCTGAGTATATTTAAAGGACCTTGGTTTAGTCTAGCAATTTGAAACGTCTCAACGGAACGTTGGGGAAAGTAAAAATTACCTGTTTACACCAATCTGCCCTAAAATGGTAAACTGCACTATCTGCAAAATTTTCGAAACTGAGATATGCCACCTATTGGACTCGCAGTTTTAGAATGATTCTTCAATGCTTTCCAAGAGTATTTAGGGGGGGGGGTCCCATTTCCAGCTTCTGCAAAATTAGTAATAAGACAAGGGAATATCTACCATTTTTCTCAGCTTTATATTGTTGCAGACACTGCAGTCTTCCATTTTAGGGCAACAATGGATTCCAGGCCTTATCCACACAGCACTCGCCGCCGCTGCAGCTAACAGCTATACCGGCTATTCCTAGGTCTTAATGAAAGAGGGATCCCTTTCGCGAAGCCGAAAGGGCTGAGGGTCGCCTCTTCCAAAGGGGATAATCTCCCACGACGGTTTTAGAAATTTGTTGCCGCCTTACCGGAGATCACTCGAAGCTCACGAGATCCGGCGACCCACAAATAGTTTGTGACACACTTTCTTTGTATCTGAGACGCTTTTCTTCTTCTTCTTCTTCTTCTTCTTCTTTTTTTTTAAAGGCGAGAACGCTCTTGCGCCCTACAGGTACGAGCAAATGGCTTTGTGATCAGGAGTCGAAGTGAAAAGGGTCATATAGAGATAGGCCCGAGGATGAATATCCTTGCTTTGCCAGGTTCCTCTGGGACACGTGACTGTGCAAGCACAGTCTCTGTTCCTGGAAGTGTGTGTGTGTGAGAGAGAGAGAGAGAGAGAGAGAGAGATTGTCAGATTTATAAAATATAATTCTTTGTGTGTGTGTGTGTGTGTGTGTGTGTGTGTGTGTGTGTGTGTGTGTGTGAGAGAGAGAGAGAGAGAGAGAGAGAGAGAGAGAGAGAGAGAGAGAGAGAGAAAGATTTTCATCAAAGGAGAATGTGGAGAAAAACACAAGCAAATGGGACAATTACCACTGAAAAAACAACATGAATGTAAAGAAGATATAAATGATTTCTTATATTAACAAACATACATATACATACACACAAATATATATATTATATTACAGGATGAGGCTGCTAGCCTCGAGCTCTTCTTGGCTCAATCAACCACCGCAGTGAACTAATTACCAGGTACAAAAGTCAGTAAGTCAATCGATACACAACAGATTTGCCTTGGAAAAGGTCTTAGCCGCCCTGCCCCTAGTATCGACATGGTGATTTTTTTGCGTATGAGATTGTGCGTAGATGCGCGCGCGCATACAGCTCTCCATGAAGTATATGTGAAGCTGCGACTATTTTCTGCACATAATGTTCATTCTGCATTCGTCAGTTACTTCTATTATATATATGTATATATATATATATATACATACATATATATATATATATATATATATATATATATATATATGTATATGTATATGTATATATATACTGTATATATACATATATATATGTATACATATGTAAATATATATATACATATATATATGTATAATATACATATACATATATGTATATATATATTTTAAGCCACCTATTTCCAAAAAAACGGAATCTATGGTGATATATATGAATATTTGAAAAATCAAGAGCACAGAAAAAAAACACCAAATATGACTGGAAAAGCATAAATAATAATAATAATAATAATAATAATAATAATAATAATAATAATAATAATAATAATAATGAAGACAGATTTCGCCTTAGAAAAATTACGAAAACGACTGGAAATGAATAATAATAATAATAATAATAATAATAATAATAATAATAATAATAATAATAATAATAATAATAATGAAGGTACTCCGCAATTAAATCATAATCGCTCAGTCGTCCCGAATAAAATAAAGAAAAATAGAAATAAAAAAGAAAAAAGAAAAATAAAAAAAAAAAAGGTTTTATCTTCTCTCCAACTCCTCTAGTCTGTCGCCTCGACAGACCTGACATGGCCGATCCACGTGACTCCGAGTTGCTCCGACTACGTATTTCCCCTCCTCCTCCTCCTCCTCCTCCTCCTCCTCCTCCTCCTCCTTTTCAGCGGGGAAGTAGAGCACCTTGACATGGACGTTTGCAATATTGCATCAACATTTTACATCCAATTTTTTTCTTCTTATTCTTCATCATTCTTCTTCTTCTTCTTCCTCTTCCGTTCCACTTATTACCGTCATTCTTGTTAATGTTTTTCATTCTTTATTTGGTTGTCTCGTTTTCCTTCCTTCGATTTTTAACTTGTTCTTTTCATCTGTGTGTTACTCTTGTTTATCGTATTTCGACCTACTTTTTCCTAAGTTCCTCATCATCTGCAGTTTATTTATTGTCTATTTATTCTCTGTTCTTCTCGCTTGTGTCCCTATTACCTATTCTTAGATCTGATTATTCTTCATCCCGACTGCTTCGTTTTTTCTTTGGTTCCTTTAAGAATGTGAATCATAACTGGGGAATTTTTTTTTCTGAAAGCAACTTCATCCAGAGGAAAGGGCACTGTTCTTCATTGGGAGGGTGGGTAGAGCTCTCGGCTAGCACGCTCTTGGCCCAGCGTTCGACTCTCCGACCGGCCAATGAAGAATTAGAGGAATTTATTTCTGGTGATAGAAGTTCATTTCTCGTCAGAATGTGGTTCGGATTCCACAATAAGCTGTAGGTCCCGTTGCTAGGTAACCAATTGGTTCTCAGTCACGTAAAATAAATCTAATCCTTCGGGCCAGCCCTCTCTAGGAGAGCTGTTAATCAGCTCAGTGGTCTGGTTTAAAACTAAGGTACACTTAACTTTTGCTATACGAGAGAGAGAGAGAGAGAGAGAGAGAGAGAGAGAGAGAGAGAGAGAGAGAGAGAGGTGTGTGTGTGTGTAATGGTAATTAGGATATCAAGTTGAAAGGACCATACATGTGTATGATAAATATATATATATATGTGTGTGTGTGTGTATGTAAGTGTTGGTCTGTGTATATATATATGTAGGTATATATATATATATATATATATATATATATATATATGTATATATATATATATATATATATATATATATATATATATATATATATAAGGTACATACATATATACACACAAAATTCATCTATAAAAAATCTTAGAAGCCGCATAACACAAATAAATAACCATAACAACGAAAATATAGAGGCAAAAAAAAACCACTAACAATAAAAAAATAACTAAACAAAAAAGCCGTAACGAAACTAATCGCAAAATAAAACGACTTAAAAAATAACTGGCAACCTAATTAACAGCAGACAACAACTGAACCTTCTTCCCACTGGAGCACAATTATCTTCTTCAAGGAAACAAAACTCACAAATAAACAAGTAAAAAATGTTCCGAAGTTTCTTCGGCGCAGTCGAGTTTTCTGTGCATCGTATAATCAAGGCCACCGAAAACAGATCTGTCTTTCGGTGGTTTCGGTATAATGCTGTATGAGCCGCGGCCCATGAAACTTTAACCACGGCTCGATGGTGGACTATCGTATATCGCTGCCAGAAGCACGATTATGGCTAACTTTAACCTTCAATCAAATAAAAACTACTGAGGATAGAGGGCTGCAATTTGGTAAGTTTGATGACTGGAGGGTGGATGATCAACGTACCAATTTGCAGCCCTCTAGCCTCAGTAGTTTTTAAGATCTGAGGGCGGACAGAAAAAAATGCGGACAGAAAAAAGTACGGACAAAATAAAGTGCTGACAGAAAAAAGTACTGACGGACAGACAAATGGTTTTCCTTTACAGAAAACTAAAAAACTGAAAGGCATTTTATTCCGGTTGAAAAAAACTGGTACCAAATCTCTCCACATAAGGGAGGTCATACGTAAGGGAAAACGGAAGTGAGGAGAGAATTCCATAACAGAATCGCGGTATGCCACGCTGCCATTACACATTTATATAGCAGAATGGTCCGAACGACTTAGAACCGAGAAGAAATTCAAGAGGACAAGAAACTGACGACCTTTCGGCACGGGCTCTTGCTCCCTAAGGAGACCTCACAAGGTAACCTTGAGAATGACCTAACATTAACAGCAGCAATGGGGCTTTGTGTCTCTTGCATTTGCAAAGTCTTAAGACTTAAGACTTAAGACTAAAGACTTAAGACTTCAGCTGAATAAGATTGAGAGAGCATAACAGGTGAAAACCGTTCAAATATGTTTGTCAGAGAGAGAGAGAGAGAGAGAGAGAGAGAGAGAGAGAGAGAGAGAGAGGAAGCAACAGTATATGCCAAAGTCTTATTACAATACACCAACACATACAAGATAGAGAGAGAGAGAGAGAGAGAGAGAGAGAGAGAGAGAGAGAGAGAGAGAGTGAACAATAGATGAAAGTCTTAACATACATATGAGAGAGAGAGAGAGAGAGAGAGAGAGAGAGAGAGAGAGAGAGAGAGAGAGAGAGCAACAGTATACGCCAAAGCCTACTACAATACGCCAACATATGCAAGTATATATGAGAGAGAGAGAGAGAGAGAGAGAGAGAGAGAGAGAGAGAGAGAGAGAGAGAGAGAGAGAGCAACAGTATACGCCAAAGTCTTATTACAATACACCAACATACAAGAGAGAGAGAGAGAGAGAGAGAGAGAGAGAGAGAGAGAGAGAGAGAGAGAGAGAGAGAGAGACCTAACAGCATAGGCAGCGTATGTCAAAGCGTAATCACTTCAACAACGCAAACACAGTTAATGAAGTCTCACCTTCGGCGCCGACAATCACAACCCAAAGTCATTACAACAGACTTTACAAACAACAGAGACTTTATGTAAAGGCGAGAGTCTCTCGTCGTCTCTTACGAAAGTCTCGTGGCTCCTGTTGTCATAGAGACCATCCTCCTCCTCCTCCTCCTCCTCCTCCTCCTCCTCCTCCTCCTCCTCCTCCTCCTCCTCCTCCTCCTCCTCAAACCTAACACTTCCCTGACGAAGGGAAGTAATGTCGTGACCTAGATTTCGTCTCATGCCGGGAAATTTTGGAACATACGTCATGAATGGGAGGAAGAAATATATCAAGAATGAGGGGAAAATATTCTTAGAAAAGAAATTGACCAGTTGAGCATATTGTCATGAATGAGAGGAAGAAATATATCAAGAATGAGGGAAAAACATTCTTAGAACAGGAATTGACCAGTTGAGCAGATTGTCATGAATGGGAAGAAGAAATATATCAAGAATGAGGGAAAAACATTCTTCGAACAGGAGTTGACCAGTTGAGCAGATTGTCATGAATGGGAAGAAGAAACATATCAAGAATGAGGGAAAAACATTCTTAGAACAGGAATTGACCAGCTGAGCATATTGTCATGAATGAGAGGCCAGGAATATATCAAGAACGAGGGATAAACATTCTTAGAAAAGAGAGTGACCAGTTGAGCATATTGCCATGAATGGGAGGCAAGAAATATATCAAGAATGAGGGAAAAACATCCTTGTCACCAAGGTCGTATAAAACAGCAAGTATTTTTATCAGTTATCAAGGCTTAAAAATTCCACGTCCTTCGTGTATGATAATTCAAAGTTCATTACAGATAAAACTGTATTATTCATACATATATATATTTTGAGTTATATTTGTTGGAATATATCTTATGAATGTTTTCTGAAGTATTAAAATTATTATCTTATGAAGGGACCAAACGGACACTTACCGCAGGCATTATCAGACGGGCGTGTTCATGAAGGTAGTAGTATCACCACGTTCGCGTTCATTATGGCAGTATCACACGAACGAGTGCGTTCACGTTCACTGAAGCAGTAACGCCATCAGCAAGCGCTTATTTAAATATCACTATCCGCACGTTCACTAAGACAGTATCACCAAGAGAACGTTCATTAAGGTAATGTCACCACGGGTGCGTTCATGAAGGTTGTGCCACGCGTTTTTTGAAGTATCACCAGGCGTACGTTCACAAAGACAGTATTACCAAGGTAATAACGCCACGGGCGCGTTCATGAAGGTACTGCCCCAAGAATGCGGGCTAAAGACAGCTTTTAAATTTGTCAGAATTATTATTATATACTTTCTAGAAAGTTTTGAGCAAAGAGGGGGAAAAGAACTCGGGAAAAGCTTACTCGTGTTAATAGCATTAAGTTCGTCTCTTCAATCTCCTTAAAAAAAAAAACTTAATCGAAAAATATTAAACATTTTTGGAGACGTTAGATGAAAAAAAACAGAAGACTAACAAAAATATTTTAATATATATATATATATATATATATATATATATATATATATATATATATATATATATATATATATTTTCTGACTCACATCAGGATCGAACCCAGGTCTTTCAACTGAAAGACCTGGGTTCGATCCTATGTGAGTCAGAAATTTACTTCTGTTCCACACGTAATTGTGTGTTGATTATATGTGTGTGTGTGTGTGTGTGTGTATATATATATATATATATATATATATATATATATATATATATATATATATATATATATATATATATATAACAAAAAAACCGTATCCTTGAGTTAAAATAAGCAATTTACTTCTTAAATCAAAGATTCACGAATGCTGCTACAAAAGAAAGAAGGTTAAAAACTGTCTTTTTAATATTAAGACTGTTTTAAAATCATTAAACAAAAGAGACACTGATTATGAATTAAACAAGTAAAAAATGAGCCGAAGTTTCTTCCGTACAATCAAGTTTTCTGTACAACGTATAATTAAGGCCACCGAAAACTGATCTCTCTTTTGGTGGTCTCGGTATAATGCTGTATGAGCCGCGGCCAATGAAACTTTAACCACGGCTCGGTGGCGGCCTGTCTTATATCGTTGTCAGAGCCACGATTATGGCCAACTTTAACTTTAAATAAAATAAAAACTACTGAGGCTACAGGGCTGCAATTTGGTTTGTCTGATGATTGGAGGGTGGATGATCAACATACCAATTTGCAGCCCTCTAGCCTCAGTAGTTTTTAAGATCTGAGGGCGGACAGAAAAAGTGCGGACAGAAAAAGCGCGGACAGAAAAAAGTGCGGAGAGAATAAAGTGCGGACGGACAGACAAAGCCGGCACAATAGTGTACTTTTACAGAAGACTAAAAGGAGAGTACGAATGATATAAAAAAATGATTTAGTATATATTTATATCTATAATATAAAAATCGACGAAATATTTAGAGTCTCATGGTATGAAGCACCAGAAAATAAAATAGTAAAAAAAAAAAAAAACAAGTGAAGGAGAAGCAACAAAAAGGTGTAAGATAAACAGAAGGGGAAATAACGTAACGGTGTCCAAAAACATGGATAACTATTCTTGCGTGAAAAGGAAAATAGAAAAGAAAAACAATAAATAAAAATAATCGTAAAATACGATGTAGAGTGCGAGAAACAGGGAATATAAAAAAAAAATTATCATCCAAAATAAAGTAAAGAAGTGAGAGGAGTTGATGAGAAGAAAATTATCACCCAAATTAAGTCAAAAAGTGAGAGAAATGGACAAGAAAAAATGATCACCCAAAATAAAGTAAAAAAATGAGAGAAATAGATAACAAGAAAAATTTTCACCCAAAATTAAGTAAAAAGTGAGAGAAATTGATAAAGAAAAAAATTATCACCCTATAATAGCGTCAAAAAGTGAGAGAAATAGATAAGAAAAAAAATCATCACCAAAATTAACGTTAAAAATGAGAGAAATAGATAATAAAAAAATTATTACCCAAAATAAAGTAAAAAAAAAAAGTGAGAGAAATAGACAAGAAAAAACATAATCACCCAAAATAGTCAAAAAGTGAGAGAACTTGGTGAGAAAAAATTAACACCTAAAATAAAGTAAAAAAAAAAAGCGAGAGAAATAGATAATAAAAAACTATCACCCAAAATAAAGTAAAAAAAAGCGAGAGAAATAGATAATAAAAAAATTACCATCCAAAATAAAGCAAAAACAGTGAGAGAAATAGATAAGGGGGAAAAAAATGATCACCCAAAATAACGTTGAGGGAGATGGGCACCTTTGCATCCCGACGGAAGCTGGTACAGACGGCTCCAGGTAATTAAGATCGCTCCCGCCGGGGGCATATACTCCGCAGGGCATCGTCTCTGAACTCCCATGACCTACAAGATGTCACCTAAGAGAGGTCCCTGGTGAGTTTTTTTTCCCCCTGGATTCCAAAGCGACGGCTGACGGTGGCCAATACAAGTGACTCAAAAAAATATTTATATAAAATGTAAATAAAAATAGCGGCTCTGATTGATGATGCAAGACTAAATGAACATATTAATAGGCAGATGAAAATGTTAATAACATATCAAAAGTACAAGGAGGACTGTTTTAGGGTAATAATGTGTTGGGTCTTCGCCTGAACGTTAGAATGAATGATGTTTCTTTACGCCGTGATAAATTCCAAGTGTTCCAACTTGCGCAATGAACTGCACAAACATGTAAATATGAAAAACAGAGCCAATTCCTGCAACCGAGGTTGTTGGTGCTCTCTCTCTCTCTCTCTCTCTCTCTCTCTCTCTCTCTCTCTCTCTCTCTCTCTCTGGATGTTCTTGTTTATTAGGACATTTCCTTGAATTCTCTCTCTTTCGGGATGTTCTTGTTTTTTAGGCCATTTTATTGAACTCTCTCTCTCTCTCTCTCTCTCTCTCTCTCTCTCTCTCTCTCTCTCTCTCTCTCTCTCTGGATGTTCTTGTTTATTAGGACATTTCCTTGAATTCTCTCTCTTTCAGGATGTTCTTGTTTTTTTAGGCCATTTTATTGAACTCTCTCTCTCTCTCTCTCTCTCTCTTCTTGTTTTTTTAGCTCTGCTTTTTTAAAGCCATTTATTACTGTTGAACTCTCTCTCTCTCTCTCTCTCTCTCTCTCTCTCTCTCTCTCTCTCTCAGTCTTTCAAGAAACTCCTTGTATTTCAAATATTGGTGACATTATCTTTACAAATATTTTTCCTTCAAACTTCCTTCCTCGATATGTAGCACAGATCTGAAATGTTTATAGCCTAAATTTACTGTCAGGGAACTGAACGGCATCCCTGACCGTTGAGAAAAATCTATAAAAAAATTTATACTTCTGAAGAAAAAAAAAACTCCCTTGATAATAGTGAATCTCATAGTACCTCAGATGTTTTTATTTCATTCAAATTCATAGGATTCTTTTTTTCAACCACCTTCACCAAGCCCATGGAAGGTTCTGTCTCCTGGATTTGAAAATACTATAGTATATTATAAGTACACACCCACATATATACATAACAGATAGTATATACATTTACATATGAATATATACACAGTATATGTATATATATATATACATAAATACATAAATATATAAACATATATAAAATATATATATGTATATATATTTACATATATATATATATATATACGCATATATAAATATATACATATACATATATATATATATATAAATTATATATATATATATATATATATATATATATATATATATATATATATATATATATATATATATATATATAAAATAGCATTTTTTCTGTGTATAAAACCGGATCATTCCCTTAGTTCATTCAATGATTCATTCCATTTTTAAATCATTTGCCAACTATATCTCACATTCATTTATAAACGATTTTCAAATAAGTTACATATTCAACTCATCATTATGCGTCAATTATCGATATATTCGCCTGACAATTTTTCGGCGAATTCTACTAATCAATTTCGGCGTTGTTATACGTTCTCCAAGGACTTTATCATGTTTCTAGTTCGGGATTCCGTGAAGAGGAGAAATAATGAGCAGAATTCTGCGAAATTTTGGAAGAAGATCATGGGACATTGTAGGAATGATTAAGAAGACTTGTAGTAATGGTACCATTACTCGGCAGAATCCTACCTGGGATGAGGAAGTTTGCTAAAGACTGCGTTTGCATTTGATGGAAAATTAAAATCCTCATAATATGTGAACTTATAAATGAGGTGAGAAAACAAATCTTTTGATATATATAATATACATTATATTATATAAACTTTTTAAAAACTTTTTAGTTTCCTTCCACTTATGTTTCTTTTACTCTGGTGGAAGGTTGGTCCAATAGTTTGTGAATTTTAATATATCTTGGTTTTTTAAATGTATGAGTTTAAGTGTAAAAAAAACTTATGTTTGAGTTTTATGCTAATTATGTGTTGTTTTTATCTATTTTAGAGCCCTTGAAGATGTAATTATATATGAAAATTACGAAACATCGGGAAATAAATATGTACATGAAGAGTAAATCTTAATTGTCCTTCTGCATACGTGTTATATATATATATATATATATATATATATATATATATATATATATATATATATATATATATATATATATATATATATATGTGAATAAATATACATTGGTAATGAAAAATCAATATTTGTACTTGATTGATATTCAAGAGTTGTTTCACGGTCGGATATTCTAAAAAAAAAAAAAAAAAAAAAAATTGCAATTTCCGCTGCCTGAGTTGCCTAATATACAAAGGGGTAAACATTTTTCAATACAAAATAGAAACTGTAAAAATGAAAAAAAATATGTACTGAAAAAATGTTTTCATGACGAATTATGAATTTCAACAGACGTTCAACAGAAGTTTTCCATATCAATTATTAAAGGAAAAGGCGAAATTTTTACAGCCAATTACACAAAAATAAATGTGATTTTCATAATAATGAAATATGAAATACAAAAAACTATTTTTTTATTGAAAAATACATGAGCACAAAATTTTCGTCGTGAATAAGAAAGTAGAAATATGATTTTCACAGACGTAAAAAATAAAACTAAACATGAGAGAAAACTAATATCTAACATTAGGGAATGTTAAACCTGAACTTGAGAGAAAATTAAACCTGAGAGAAAACAAAAAATGAAAGATAGAGAACTAAAACCGAAATTGAGAGAAAGCCAAAGCTAAACCTGAGAGAAAGTCAAAGCCAAACCTGAGAGAAAGCCAAAGCTTAACCTAAGAGATAACTAAAGCTAAACCTGAGAGAAAGACAAAGCTTAACCTGAGAGATAATTAAAGCTAAACCTGAGAGATAACTAAAGCTAAACCTGATTGAAAGCCAAAGTTAAACCTGAGAGATAACTAGAGCTAAACCTGAGGGAAAACTAAAGCCAAACCTGAGAGAAAACTAAAACTAAACCTGAGAGAAAGCCAAAGCTAAACCTGAGAGATAACTAAAGCTAAACCTGAGAGAAAACTATAACTAAACCTGAGAGAAAGCCAAAACCAAACCTGACAGAAAACTATAACTAAACCTGAGGGAAAGCCAAAGCTGAGCCTGAGAGAAAACTAAACCTGATACAAAACTGAACCTTAACTGGAAATATATAGAAAACTAAACATGGGAAAACTAAAACTAAACCCGACGGAAAATTACTGTAAACATGATAAGGGAAAAACTGAACCCGAAAGCTAACTAAAACTAAACCTACACAAAAATTAAGCATGGGAGAAAGCCAAAACTCAACCTGATACAAAACTAAAACTAAACTTGAAATAAAACTAAAATTAGCATAAAAAACTAAAAACTAAACCGAACGAGAAAATGAAACTAAACATGATAGGGTAAAAACTAAACCCGAGAGCAAACTAAAACTAAACCTACAGAGAACTAAACACGAGACAAAAAAATAAACTAAACCCGATACAAAAGTAAAACTAAACTTTGAAATATAACCAAAACATCACAACTGAACCCGATGGGAAAATTAAACTAAACATGACAGAAGAAAAACTAAACCTGAAAGCAAATTAAAACCAAACCCATACAAAACTAAACCCGAAACAAGACGAAACCTAACCCTGAGAGACAACTAAACCTAAACCTGACAGAAAAATAAAACTAAAAATACAAAGACTAAATCAAACATGAAAATAAACTGGAAAAAATACAGCTGTGAGAAAATGAAAACCAAAACTAAACCAGAGAGAAAAACGAGAGAAAAGCCACGAAGGTTTGGATCATATTTCGTTCGTTTTCGTTACAGACCAAATCAAAGGAAATAACTTGAGATATTATGATAAATGTGTCTAACAATGAACTCAAATCTCTGGGCGTCACAAACAATCATCGGAAACTAGACACATAATTATTACGAAACTTTGTATGTACCTAAAAGAATATATATCTATATCTATCTATCTTTACCATATACAATTTTTTTTTATGCATTATATATAATATACTAATAGGACCTCATTCAGACTGGATGGTATCAGTTGAGATATTTTAACTTTACCAAAAAATTTTTTGATTAGTTTCTAGGACAAACAGTCCTCATTCAAAGTATCTGTTTGTCCAGTTGAGATATTTATTGAAATAAAGTTTTTTGAACAAACAGTCTCATTCTAGATACTATCTGTTTGTCCTAGAAAGCTTGTAACTAATTTGAACCAATATATCCACTAGATATATCCAGTTTGAATGCGGTCCTGTTAGTATATATATATATATATATATATATATATATATATATATATATATATATATATATATATATATATATATATATATATATATATATATATATACACACATATATATATACATATATATATACACACATACATACATACATACATACATACATATATATATATACACATACTTTCTGTTATATATATAGTGTGTATAAACACAGAAAGACAACTTTAAGAATAATGGCGGCCGTTGGCATGATAAGCAGTCCTGTGTTCGCTGAATAACAATACAATACCACCTGTGACGTCACACAATACCACCTATGACGTCATCAAAGGAAAGTATTCGAAATCAATTAATAATAATAATAATAATAATAATAATAATAATAATAATAATAATAATAATAATAATAAATTAAGTTATTCTCTTTACATTTCCATTTTCTAAAACGCTAAAATTAATCACAGATTAGAAAAAAAAAACATGATTGAACAGTAAGCAAATAACGAACCCACCCCACCCACCCCCAAGCTCCCCACCCCCACCCCAAAAAAACCGAAAAACTGAAATAAAATAATTTACAACATTTCTTCACAATTACAACCAGGGAGAGAGAAAAAAGAGAGAGAGAGAGAGAGAGAGAGAGAGAAATTACTTTACATCAATGACTCTAAATATAATGCACATGACACAATACTCTCTTATTTGACCCAAAGACTTCAAAAAGATCGTTGGCCTACTTTCGGGCATTCTAACTCTCTCTCTCTCTCTCTCTCTCTCTCTCTCTTTTCAGTGTGTTATCCTCCCGTTGCATCACATGTCCCGCCACGTGAAGGCCTTACCTGTTGGAAGCTCAGCTGGAAAGCGAGAGACGAGGAAAACAGAGAATGTATGAGTGGCACACACACGCGCGCGCGCGCACACACACACACACACACACATACACACATTATATATATGTATGTGTGTGTGTGTCCTAAGAAAAGTGGATACTCTTAATAAAAAGATATTGCATGTCTGTCTGTATGTATGTATGTATGTATGTATGTATATGTATGTTTGTTTATGTATGTATGCAAGTATATGTATGTATGTATATGTATGTACGTGTATATGTATGTATATATGTGCATGTATATGTATCCATACATGTATATGTATGTATATATGTGCATGTATATGTATCCATACATGTATATGTATGTATATGTGTGTATATGTATATATGTACGTATATGTATGTATGTGTGTAAATGTGTGTGCGTATGTATGTACGAGTGACCTGCACAAGAAAGCAAGCGATTTTATACACATAAAATAGCTATACAAATATACATAATAAAAGATTATGGACTATAAATGAGAGAGAGAGAGAGAGAGAGAGAGAGAGAGAGAGAGAGAGAGAGAGAGAGACCTGAGTTTTCAGTGCCAACATTCATATTTCTGACGCGCATGTCAGGGAAAGGAAATCTATGTATACCATCCATGTGTGTATCTACTCGCAATCATACTAATAGGTATTAGGTAGTAGGTCTGGGTTTACTCGTGCATTCTCTTATATTACCATTAAGTCATTCTGCTTCAGGTTTCTGTAATGGTCACGAAAGATTACTTGCGAGGGCGTCTCACATTCCTCGGTAGGTCATCCGTCAGCGGTCAGACCAGAGATCATCGGCAAAGTCAGACTCAGAAGAGATTTCTTATAGGATGGTCTGTCGCCTGCATATTCTTGTATCAAATAAAATCGTGGAGTTTTTTTTATTGTTGCAATGTTTGTACTGTTCAAAAATACATTGCTCTTCCGTCTACATATGCTGGTATCAAATACAATCCTAGAGTTTTTTTTTTTTTGCAATGTTTGTACTGTTCAAAATGCTTTGGTCTTCCGTCTGCACAGGCTCTTAGTAAATACAATCCTGGTGTTATTTTTTTCTGTTACGATTTTGTACTGTTCAAAATGCTTTAGTCATCTGTCTGCATGTGCTCGTATTAAATGCAATCCTGGAGTTTTTTTTTTATTGTAGCAATGTTTGCACTATTCCAAAAATACTTTGGTCTTCTGTCTATATATGCCTATATATTAAATACAACCTTGGAGTTTTATTTATTTCTATACAATTTTTGCAGTAAAAAAAAAAAAAGCTTTTCAGAGAAGTCCTCGACCAAAGGACAACAGGGCAGAAATAATTTTTTCTTTTATGCCTCCCAATTGAAGTTGTTAAAATTTTTGTGTGCATTTTAGCCCTTCTATTTTCAATCATTTATTGAGATCTTTACAATAAAGTAATACTGAATATTTTTCCCTGCGTTCCTCCTTCGTCCTAACAAGAGCGGATAACATTTTAATGCCGTCTTAACGAATGAATTCCTTTTTGTAAATATGGTATCCCACCTTTGTCCGTCCCTTTACGAAATGCCTGGCGATATTATATCTCTAGTGAAATGGTAACAAATATTCAAAAGACAGATGCACAGAAATATAGACAGATAGATGGAATAGATGGATAAGTTCATCGTCAAAGATGCATAAGTAAACGAGTGACTACAATTCCTTTTAATATTAACTGGGTAACTATTTCTCTGTGAAAGTGAAGAGTACGATTAGTTCAGAGAGAGAGAGAGAGAGAGAGAGAGAGAGAGAGAGAGAGAGAGAGAGAGAGAGAGAGAGAGAGAGAGAGAATTTCAATAAAATGACTCCCCCCCAAAAAAAAACAAGAACATCGGTATATTTTGAATTGCGCATTTAAAAGGTCGCGAATTTCAATTCCATATCATTTGAAAAAATTTCAAGGAGAAATAAACTAAGACCTCCTTACTATTATTATTATTATTATTATTATTATTATTATTATTATTATTATTATTATTATTATTATTATTATCTACTTCATTTCACATTACTCTTTTGCCCACATTTACTCTAAACACAAACGAAGAACAAAGCACGACAGAAAATAACTCAGATTTCAAAAGCGAATCAAAACAAAAATATTCTTTGTTTTCTTTTTTGGTTCTTTGTTTGTTTGCTTGAAATGCCGAGCATTAAAGCGATCGCCTTTAAGGGGGGAAGAATTCGAGGAAATTTTTATACGACAATGAGCAAGCGCGCGCATACGCAAAGCACTCACGTATGCATAACGATACGTAAGCTGATAGATAGAAAGCTCTCTGTCTCTGTATGTATATATATATATATATATATATATATATATATATATGTATATATATATATATATATATATATATGTATATATGTACGTATGTGTATGTATAAATATATATATGTATA
The DNA here is from genome assembly GCF_040412425.1 of Macrobrachium rosenbergii. NCBI lineage: Eukaryota > Metazoa > Arthropoda > Malacostraca > Decapoda > Palaemonidae > Macrobrachium > Macrobrachium rosenbergii. The sequence continues at coordinate 29,319,476 of NC_089791.1, read as the reverse complement.
TATATACATGTATATATATATATATATATATATATATATATATATATATATATATATATATATATATATATATATATAATACTATACCGCACAAGTCTCTAAGGAGCAATTCGCTATAATATTTCTCTCTAGAACAAAATGAAAGGAAAAATCCGAGCGTATAAACACTAAACACACACACAAACACACACACACACACACACACACATATATATATATATATATATATATATATATATATATATATGTGTGTGTGTGTGTGTGTGTGTGTGTGTGTGTGTGTGTATGTGTATAAAACATCATGTACACAAGAATTATAATTTGAAATCGAGAACGAAATAAACAAACATGAACCCCGCTTTCCTTTCTACCATTTCATAAAAAGAAAAGAGAGCACTCTCTCATCGACCTTATGGGTACATTAAGGTCACAAAGGTCGCGTTGTTGACAGTCACGACCCGAGCAGGGAGAACATAGCTCGAGTGGTGTCAAGTCTTCATCAGTAATTCTGCAGCCAATTCCAAGAGTTTGAACAGAATTGACCTGCTTGGAATTTGGTTGGAATTCGTTCAGAGTGTTCTCCTACGACCCCATAACAATTCGCCTTGTAGCTTAACGATTTATTTGTATTTTTATTTAATATTTTTTATTTATTTAGCTATTGATTTATTAATTTATCTTTTTTCTAATAACTGGTCTCTTCTTTCTGTATTTCCTATTATCTTCTGTAACTTCTTTCAGTTGGACGACATATTCTTTGGAAGCTTGAATTACAAGCCAATGGCCCCTGTTGGCTTGTTCCATATCAATTGGGGTTTATCTTTTGAATTTTAAGAATTATATTTTATAAATTTTTTGTGGATGCTCATTTGAAACCTGCTCTAATTCCCGACAAATCTCCAGAAATGAAAATTTCACAAGGGAGATACATATGGGTATCTGGAAAAAAATGAAAAAAAATCGTGCCTGGAAAAAAAAAAAAATCGTCTGGAAAAATGAAAAAAAAAATCGTATCTGGAAAAAATGAAAAAAAAAATCGTGTCTGGGAAAAAAAATTCACGTCTGGAAAACATGCAAAATTCGTGTCTGGAAAAAAGGAAAAAAATCTTGTCTGAAAAAAAACGGTTTCTGGAAAAAACTTTAAAAAATCGTGCCTGGAAAAAGATGAAAGAAGTTTGATCTAGAGCCATAAAAAGAATGAGAAATGTCTGACCTGGTGAAAGTCCGCTTCTGACCTAGACTAAGACCGGTTTGAGCCTTTTAAATGGAAATGATACGACGAATTACGTAGGCCTATCGAAGTCGCCTAAAACTGGCAAGTCCATTTACTGTCTGCCTGTGCAAAAGAGAGATAGAAAACTACTTGATAATAAGCGCAAGGGACTAGTAAATTTATTGGACAGGTTCCACAGCTGGTGTGCACGTACACAAACATACACACATACATACATTAAGTTTTTTGTAATGAAAATGTATAAAAAAAAGATGATTAAAATTTTGACTATTAATGAACGCTTTAATTTAGAATTTTAATAAATGATATGGAAAAATTACCGATTGCACAAGAGAAATCTTTGGTAATTTATTTAATCTCGAGTTCCGCCCCCTCCACCCCCACAATTTTTAATAAAGATTACGTACTGATTACTCATGTCTGGTTCCACTTTCTTCCATTCCACCTGTAACTTACAACAGTCGACCAACAGTCAGGTACAATACACCCTACTTAGGTCAGCAGAAGCACCCATGCCGTCCTTTCCTCGTCCAAGTAATGAATTCGGGTCTACTCTGCTGAAGGAGAGAGAGAGAGAGAGAGAGAGAGAGAGAGAGAGAGAGAGAGAGAGAGAGAGAGAGATCCTAAGCATGCCTTTAAATGGTACAATAATGAGAGTGAGAGAAATACGCATTCTTATAAAGGGTACAATAATGGGAGTAAAGGTACAATAATGAGAGAGAGAGAGAGAGAGAGAGAGAGAGAGAGAGAGCCTAAGCATGCCTTTAAATGGTACAATAATGAGAGTGAGAGAAATACGCATTCTTATAAAGGGCACAATAATGAGAGTAAAGGTACAATAAAGAGAGAGAGAGAGAGAGAGAGAGAGATACGCATGTCATGTTTATAAAGGATACAATAATGAGAAAGAGAGAGGAAAGCATATGCAATGTGCAAGCGTATATGACGCACACTAATATGAGAGAGAGAGAGAGAGAGAGAGAGAGAGAGAGAGAGAGAGAGAGAGAGAGAGAGAGGTGGGGGGAGAAGGCAATCTGAACATCACCACGGGTACGACCACGTGCCTTTGAAGGCAGTCGATACCATTGGCTCTCCTGAGTCGAGTGATGTTATTCTCTCAAACCTCATTTCATTGTTTGATTGTGATCGGGGCTAAAACCAGCCTTCTCAAACATCAATTATTTCAACTTTCCCACAAATCGCTTACTCTAGCTTTCTCACAAATCATGGCGAATGTACTGGACTGTGAGAGAGATGGAAAGTCGCTGATGTTACTCTATACAGAATATATACAGAGAGAGAGAGAGAGAGAGAGAGAGAGAGAGAGAGAGAGAGAGAGAGAGAGAGAGAAGCAACACTGGGTCGGCATTTGGACGTGTGACCAAAACGGAACACAAGATGCTATTGGCACAATGACCTTTAAAGCGTGTGGGGCTAGCAACCTCACACCAACGAAGCCCGCTGAAAAAGCATCCCATATACATATACATATACATATATATATATATATATATATATATATATATATATATATATATATATATATATATATATATATATATATATACATATGTATGGGTGCTTTTCAGCGAGCTTTAATGGTGTGAGGTTGCCAGCCCCAAATCCTTTAAAGGTCCTTGTGCCAACGGCATCTCGTGTTCCGTTTTGGTCACACAGTGTATTATAAAGAACTTTATACTTTACAAAATAAATAAATAAATATAGGAATGGATACCTCTTAGGTTTTGAAAATACCTTTTATGTCTAAAGAAATCGGAACTGAAAATTATTAAAATTATTATTATTATTATTATTATTATTATTATTATTATTATTATTATTATTATTATTATATTTAAAGAAGAACGAGGCGCAAGAATCCTCGCTAGGATATAGGATTTATGGAACACTGCTAATTAATCCAGCTGTCCTATCGATTACTGTAACCTACAACTTTGGATGAGAACAAAAGGATGAGAAACAATAGCATTTGAGTTTGTATTTGAGAACATCTATCTATCTATCTATCTATCTATCTATCTATCTATCTATCTATACATAACAATAATAATTTGGGTCTGTATTTGAGAACATCTGTCTATCTATCAATTTATCTATCTAACTATCTATCTATCTATAAATATATGTATATAGATAGATGGATAGATAGATAGATAGATAGATAGATAGATAGATAGATAGATAGATATTCCCAAATACAGACCAAAGTGATTGTTATTTCTCATCCTTTTGTTCTCATCACAAACACCTTTAACGCGTTTTATCCAAAGGTTTTAGGTTCCAGTAATCGATAGGGCCACTGGAATAATTAGCAGTGTTCCACAAATCCCATATCTTAGCGAGGATCCTTGCGCCTCGTTCGGCTTCTTAAATAATAATAATAATAATAATAATAATAATAATAATAATAATAATAATAATAATAATAATAATTTTTCAGATTTCCGATTTCTTTAGGCATAAAAGATATTTTAAGAACCTATGAGGTATCCATTCCTATAATTATTTTTTTTTTTTTAGAGTATAAAATATTTTAAAGTATAAAATATTTTATAACACACTGTCCGACATATATACTGCATAAATAATCACATAAATAATCATGCAAACATTCAGCAAGCAAAGCACTGACCAAGCAAAGGATCATGCAAGGAAAGCATTGACGAAGCATAACACTATTCAAGCAAAACATTAACCAAGGAAAGTAATAATCAAACAAAGCATTACCCAAGAAAAGCATTAATCAAGCAAAGCATTAACTAAACAAAGCAATGATCAAGCAAAGCATTAACCAAACAAAGCACAGACCAAAAAAAGCATTAACCAAGCAAAGTAATAATCAAACAAAGCATTACCCAAGAAAAGCATTAATCAAGCAAAGCATTAACCAAACAAAGCAATGATCAAGCAAAGCATTAACCAAACAAAGCACTGACCAAACAAAGCATTAACCAAACAAAGTAATAATCAAACAAAGCATTAACCAAGAAAAGCATTAATCAAGCAGAGCATTAACCAAACAAAGCACTGGCCAAGCAAAGCATTAACCAAACAAAGTAATAATCAAACAAAGCATTACCCAAGAAAAGCATTAATCAAGCAAAGCATTAACCAAACAAAGCAATAATCAAGCAAAGCATTAACCAAACAAAGCACTGACCAAGCAAAGATATATAATGCACGTAGGCTGGCAAGATATACTGTACACACACACACACACACACACACACACACACACATATATATATATATATATATATATATATATATATATATATATATATATATATATATATATATATATATATATATATATATATATATATATACTGTATATAGATATGTACAATGTGTTTAAAATGGAACACAAAAGACGTTAGGAAATGCTTTAATCTTCTGTTCTAGTTAATCCGACCTTCGTTACTGAACTCTCTACCCACTTCTGTATTCCTATGTCCCGTCTCCATAACCGAATGGGAGAGTCTTCGTGTCTGTTACAACAGTCTGTTCACTGGTCTGCTGTCAGTCAAGATTCGGTTTACTTGGATCTCTTATGACGCCAAGAACAAATAATACAATGAATAATCTGTTAATGAATGTATAATCAAGCCACCGAAAACAGATCTATCTTTCGGTGGTCTCGGTATAATTCTGTATGAGCCGCGGCCCATGAAACTTTAACCACGGTCCGGTGGTGGCCTGTCCTACATCGTTGCCGGAGGCACGATTATGGCTAGCTTGAACCTTAAATAAAATAAAATAAAAACTACTGAGGCTAGAGGGCTGAAATTTGGTATGATGGATGACTGGAGGATGGATGATCAACATACCAATTTGCAGCCCTCTAGCCTCAGTAACTTTTAAGATCTGAGGGCGGACAGAAAAAGTTATGACAGAAAAAAAGAGGACTGACAGACAAAACCCGCACATTAGTTTTCCTTTACAGAAGACTAAAAACCCGCGTATCTCTTGACAAAAATCTTTCTGATAATCACAAAAACTTAAAACTGAAACGAAACAAAAATAATGTAAAAATAATATAAACAATATAAAATTCAAGTAAGATAAACACACATCTTTCCCCAACCCTGTAAAGAAAAAGTGTATTCTAGAGAGAGACAGTAACAACCTTTGGAAAAAATCCTTAAAAATGAAGAAAAATTCTTCAATCACATGAGACTCTCTGGTCTTTCAACAGCACCACGTGACCACTTCGATTCAAATCGTTCCGCACCGTTGCGATGATCTTGCCGACGCACCCACAAGGCAAGCGAAGAGCGTTCGTTTGCCACGAGGCAATCTGGCGACGCCGCGCCGATGGAATGCGCTCCTTCATCTGGGCGATAATGTCCAGGAATTGAATCGTGAGAGCAACGTGAGGCGCTGGAATTCGCTCCTGAGGCGCCGATGGAGAAATAGACGAACAAAACAACAACAATACGGCTTTGTTAGAAGGGCTTCGGGGGGAGGGTTGCTGGAATACAAAAGAGGTTGCTGGAATATAAAAGGGGTTGCTGGAATATAACAGGGGTTGCTGGAAAGGGTGGCGGGAGAGGTAGGGATTGGGGTTGCTGGAAAAGTTGGTGGGGATAGGGTTGCTGGAAAGGGTGGTGGGAAAGGTGGGGAGAGGATTGCTGGAATGTGAAAGGGGTTGCTGGAAGGGGTGGTGGGAGAGGTGGGCCTAGGTTCTCTGGAAATGGTGGTGGGAAAGGTAGGGAGAGGGTTGCTGGAAAGGGTGGTAGGAAAGGTGGGGAAAGGGTTGCTGGAATATAATAGGGGTTGCTGGAATGGTGGGAGAGGTAGGGATTGGGTTTGCTGGAAAGGGTGGTGGGAAGGTGGGGATAGGGTCTCTGGAAATGGTGGTGGGAAAGGTAGGGATAGGGTTACTGGAAAGGGTGGTGGGAAAGGTGCGGATAAGGTTGCTGAAAAGGGTGATGGGAAAGGTGGAGTTAAGGTTGCTGGAAAGGGTGGTGGGAATGGTGTGGATAGGATTACTGGAAAGGGAGATGGGAAAGGTAGGGATACGATCGCTGGAATGGTGGTGGGAAGGGTTGAGGGCTGACCTCCTGGAATGGAAAGGGTGGGGTTGTTAGAGAGAAGAGAAAGGCCACATGGTCGAGTAACTGGCAAGGCTGGTCGCAAAGTTGCAGATGGGGATTGCTGGAAAGGTGACAGGGTGGGGCCACTGGAAGGTGTAAGCGGTGAGGTTACTGGGAAGCGTGACAGGGTTACGAGAGAGGTGTGGTTGCTGGAAAGGTTGATAAAAAAAAAAGTAAGGGCTAGATTTCAGGAGAGGATACGAGTGGGGATGCTGAGAAGGGTAGGAGTGTGGGGTTGCTGGAAAGGTGTGGGGTGGGATACAGAACAGGGCACGGGGTTGCTTTTAAGTCTGGTGGGGTTGCTGGAAAAAGAGAAGGGTTTGGGTTTCCGGAGAGAGTGGCCCATGAGGTAAAGGAAAAGAGTGGTGCGTGGGGTGCTGGAAAAACGGGAGAGATTGCTGGAAAGCGTGGTACGTAAGGAAGGACGAAAGGAATGGTAAAAGTATGCAAGAATCACACGACATAAAATATACCTCTTTCATCACCTGGCGGCTCTGCAGGTGTGTTCCCAGACTATGACAAGAAGTAGGTCACCACCGGCTGAAGAAGAAGAAGAAGAAGAAATAGAAGGAGAGGGAGAGAGAGAGAGATAGAAAGAGAGAGAGAGAGAATGGGGTCGATCCCTTTTGTAGTGAGTCTCACATGCCAGGAATGTTGCAAGGATGCAACAACAGTTGCAGATGTGCCTCTCAACCATTCAAACGTCTAATGAGAGAGAATAGCATCGCTCCCGATTTTTCAAGAACGGATGACGATGCTCTTATAGAAAACAGTGAGCTCGTAAGTTATAGCTCGTGTATGCCCTTTCTGTTTTCCTAAAGAGTTCTGGAGTTCCTTGTTGCTACTTCCTCTGTTGGATATATATATATATATATATATATATATATATATATATATATATATATATATATATATATATATATATATATATATGTATACAGAGATAGAGAGAGAGAGAGAGAGAGATAGAGAGAGAGAGAGAGAGAGAGAGATGACGAGAGAGCCTGGTCAAACAGTTGATTCTTTCCCCGAAGATTCACACGAAGGGAAGACTCACATTTTGTGTTTTCACAGACTTTCTATATAATTCCTTTGCTCATCTCTTTCTAAATCCCCAAAGCATGAGTCATCAGCTCCCACAGCTCCATACATACCTATAACAAGTAAAAAATGCGCAAAAGTTTCTTCGGCGCAATCGAGTTTTCTGTACATCGTCTAATCAAGGCCACCGAAAATAGATCTATCTTTCGTTGGTCTCTGTAATAATGCTGTGTTTGCCGCGGCCCATTAAACTTTAACAACGGCCCGGTGGTGGCCTGGTCTATATCATTGCCAGATGTAAGATTATGGCTAACTTTAACCTTACATAAATCAGAAACTACTGAGGCTAGAGGGCTGCAATTTGGTATGTTTGATGACTGGAGGGTTGATGATCAACATAACAATTTGCTACCCTCTAGCCTCAGTAGTTTTAAGATCTGAGGGCGGACAGAAAAAGTGCGGACAGAAAAAAGTGCGGAAAGAAAAAGTGCGGATAGAAAAAAGTGCAGACGGACAGACAAAGCCGGCACAATAGTTTTCTTTTACAGAAAACTAAAACCCATTTACTCACTTTCACTCAACAAAGATCACACCTTATGTGAAATCAATTTTAGATATCTTGTAAGCTGTATATGGATTCACGAATACCTCTCGCTTGGTTGGATGAGACCAGACGTCCACACCTTCACTCTTATTCCTCTCCAACGCCTTATCATATTTACGAGCTGCCTGGGAATGAAACTATGCTGGTATACGGCCAACTTAATCTAAATCAACAGATTAACCATCTTAAAGAATGTGAAATAATCTCCGCCCTTCGACAGAATGTGGGGAAAAAAGCCTGGGTTTTCTGAGATGGAAAACCCTGGGTTTTCTATGATAAAAATGGGTTTTCTGTAATGAAAAAAAATCTGGGTTTTCTGAGATGAAAACCTAGGATTTCAGGTTTTCTGAGATGAAAAAAAAAACTGGGTTTTCGGAGATGAAAAAACCTGGGTTTTCCGAGGTGCCTATATAAACCTGGGTTTTCTGTGATAAAAACATGGTTTTTCTGAGATGAAAAATAACCTTGTTTTCTGAGCTGGAAAAAAACTGAGTTTCTGAAAATAAACAAAATCTGGGGTTTCTGACATAGAAAAACCTAGGTTTTCCGATAAAAACACCTGTGTTCTCTGACGGAAAGTGAATGCAAATACTCTGAGTCTTCTGACGGAAGGTAAAAAAAAAAAACGTGTTTTGTTAGAAAGTGAATGAAAAAACAGGACCCCGTGACCGAGCCTTAAAAAATCTTTGGTCTTCTGACAGAATATAAAAAAAAACAGGTTCTCCTGACAATGTAAAAAAAGGGCTCTATGACAGAACGTAGAGAAAAAAACAGGGCCCTATACAGAATATAAAAAAAAATGCGTTCTTTGACACAATATAAAAAAAAAGCCCAATGACAGAATGTAGAGAAAAAAAATGGATCCCCTGACAGAAAGTATAACAAAAAAAAAAAACATGCCGTGGAAAAAACTAGGGTCTACTGACAGCAAAAAAAAAAAAAAACACCCTTCCCAAAGTACACGCCTATGTGTCACGTGGCTGCCAACACCCTCAGCGGACACACGACCAGGTGGCACACTTATAAGCAGTCCGCTGGAAGATCCAAGGCACTTGGGAGGCTTCGCAGGGCGTTTGGGGTGAAAATTCGTCATGTATCTAAGTCAAAGTGGCCCTCCGGTGTGCCAGTCCTTCGGCGGGACACGTGGTTTTCGTTGCACTGCAATGGGAACGTGTAACAGAAATGACATTCGACTTAATATGAGTCGAATGACCTGGAAAATCTTAATAAAACTGATAGCTAGTGATATTCGTCTCAATATGAGACGAATGACCTCAAAAATCTTAATAAGACTGATAGCCAGTGATATTCGTCTCAATATGAGACGAGGACTAAAAAACTTTTAATAAAATTGATAAACAATGAGATTCCTCACAATATGAGACAAATGACCTGAAAACATGTTGATAAAACTGAAAAGCTATGAGATGACGAAATTGCTAATAAGAGAAAATCTGTGAGATGTCGAAATTATTATTATTATAAAATTATTATTATTATTATTATTATTATTATTATTATTATTATTATTATTATTATTATTATTATTACTTCAATACATGAAACCCATTCACAATGAACAAGCACACCAAAGGGGCCACTGACTTGAAATTCAAGCTCCCAAAGAACGTTGGCTTCAACCTCCCACCGCAGCAGACCCCCCAACACTGCAGCAGTAACTGATCTTGATACAGAGCCAGTGATTTTTCATCGCCCTGGGGGAGACGCGAACCCGCGACAGCTGAGTGGCATGCCACGGCACTTACCACTAAACCAGCGGACCAGCAAATAAGATAATGAGTAACATCAGAGCAGGTTTCCAAAAGAAAGAATATTTTCCGTTCGGATATATTGGCTCAGTAGGAACCATTAAATGTATTATTTTGGGCAACGATGTGAAATTTGAACGGCCATAATACTACACTATCTTAAAGAGACTCTTTCCACATACACGACAAAAATTATAATCTACTTTGACTGCAAGTATTATACCAAAAAAAAAGAAAAAAAAAATCGCTGACTTCGCACACGTTTTATAAGCGATTTAAGTCTTCCACACATGTGCGGGGACTTAACCCAGGTATAACCGTGCTAAAGGGATATAAAGTACTTTACTTACCTTCCCTCTTCCCGTTTCTGGAACGCCAACTGTCGTCCGAAGACGGAAAGTGATACTGGAATGCAGAAAGGACACAGTCAATATTCACATCCTCAGAGATCTACCATTGACGACGTTGTAAGTCTTAATTCATAAAAAATGCACAAATTTTTATTGATAATTAATGCATATTTTTATCTCTAACAATCGCCCATTGATAACACTGTATATCTACGCCGTCCACCTTAATGCAGGGCCGTCCAAGTTGTTTGGTCTGAGGGCCACTCTTGATAAAACAAAAAGGCATGCCTGTGTGTATGTATGCATATGCGTGTATGTATATATATATATATATATATATATATATATATATATATATATATATATATAACGCACAACAGACGACAATGAAACTTCCCTTTGTAGTTACTGATTTTGCAAGGAATATTTCTTTTATTCAGGATTAGGGATAAAGCTAATGTTTATGATATGAAAAAGAGAAATATACTTTTACTAATTTTTCTCTAGCGGGCCACTTTCAGAATCAAACGGGCCACTTTTGGCCCGCGGGCATGGGGGTTGGACGGCCCTGCCTTAATACATAAAAATAAAAATAAAAAAATTATGAATACTATTGCATATCCTTATCCATATCTACTTTTAAGTATATCTTAATCCATAAAAATAATTTTTTTTTATTAATAATTAATGCATATATTCTTATCCCTATCTACTCTTGAATATACCAACTCCCAGGTTTTTTTTATCAAGGCCATGCAGGAACGTGCAACCATGCTTTTTAAGACAATGGCATTTTGTTCTGTTGCATAATAACCCATAGGCATTTCAGATCAATAAAAAACAATTTCGATTAATAATTAATGCATATTCTTAACGCTATCTACTTTCATATCTATTAAACCCAAGGTTTTTTATCGTACGGTCATGCTAAAATGCGCAATCTTGCTTGTCAACATAAATGAATTTTGTTTTTTTAAATAACAGTCCATGGGAATTTCAGATTACAAATGCAACGTGAACAAGCATTAATTAAACCATACATACTTCGTAACATTCACGCATGAATCGTCATTATACATACAATAAAAACAACACTAACAGCCCATGAAAAGAAAGGTTACCCTCAGGACAACAGCAGTATTTTAGGCATTACGCAGTTCCGTAAAAGTCAAAAGCGACTCTCAAAGTTAACGCGTTCTTGGAGCAAGCAGCGCAGGTCACAAAACTGTATTGGTCGCAAGTGCTGTTATTTCCAGTCCAAAACTGTTTCAGCCGATTCTATGTCACCTTGTTGATAAGGTCTAGCTGATCGGTTCCCAATAATGACATTTGGGACTGGAAAAACAAAGTTACAATGAGTTTCCTGGAAACACCGCCTACTGTGATGTTGTACCTGGAAGCACTTGGCAACTATGTAGAGCCTATTATTCCTGCTTTTTTTTTGGGGGGGGGGATTGGGGGGCTGCTGGAGATACTTAAAATACACGAACATTTCTGTGTCTTTACACAGGAATTTAATCCAAAACATGGCTTTCCGTTTGCGAGATATTAAAGCATTTGATATTCGTCTGTTAATCTGCAATCTTCATCATGTATCCTTAGGCTTCTATATAAGATTAAAATCACAATTTTCTTCACCGCAGGATTACTGTGAAACACCATCCGGTAAAAACAAAGGAAATTCGAATATTCTTATACACTATCATCAAGTTTAAAGATTGCGAAACATGTTTTAATTTACGCAATTTGTTGGACAAAGAAATGCAGAATAACAAACGCAAAAAAAAAAAAAAGTGAAAAATAAAACTCTTAGCCGCGGCCCATGAAAATCACCCACGGTCAGGTTGTTGGTACCTATAGCGCTGCCAGAAGTACGATTATGGCTAAATTTAACCTTAAATAGAATAAAAATTACTGAGGCTAGACGTTGCAATTTGTTACGTTTTATGATTGGAGGGTGGATGATCAGCATACCAATTTGCAGCCCTCTAGCCTCCTCAGCAGTTTTTAAGATCTGAGGGCGGACAGAAAAAGTGCTGCCGGACAGACAAAGCCGGCACAATAGTTTTCTTATACAGAAAACTAAAAAGGTTGGGAATAAAAAAAACTGAGAAAGAGGAGCACATCTTCTCATTAATTTTGGCCGTTTATTCCAGTGTTAGGAACCCATTCCCACCATCAGGGCTACATAAAAATACGAGTATACAATCGAATCGGGAATTTGAATAATCTGGATTCTCGAAAAGTTGGTGGGATGTAGAAATCAACAAGGAGATGATTCCTAGTCTTGAGACAACGACCTCCTCCTCCTTCTCTTCTCCTCCTCCTGCTCCTGCTCCTACCTTCTTCTCCTCCTCCTCCTCCTCCTATTCCTCCTCCTTCGTTTCTTCTCCTTCTCCTCCTATTACTGCTCCTTCTCTTCTTCTTCTTCTGCTCCTGCTCCTCCTTCTCTTTCTCCCTGGTCCTGCTCTTCCTGCTCCTGCTCCTCCTCCTTCTCCTCCTGCTCTTCCTCCTCCTCCTCTTCCTTCTCTCCTCCTTCTCCTCCTGTTCCTGTTCCTTTTCCTCCTCCTCCTTCTCTTCTTCTCCTCCTCCTGCTCCTCCTTCTCTTCTTCTTATTCTTCTTCTCCTCTCTGTCCTCCTCCTCTTCCTCCTTCTCTTCTCCTCCTCCTCCTCCTCCTCTTCTCTTCTTCTTCTTCTTCTCTCCTCCTCCTCCTCCTCCTCCTCCATCTCCTCTCTTCTTTATCTTCATCTTCTTCTTCTTCTTCTTCTTCTTCTTCTTCTTCTTCTTCTCCGGACATTAATTGCCCGTTCCGTCCGCCTACATCTAAACGAGGAAAATAGAATTCCCAGAAGAAGAGCCTGACCTTGGCGGCTTCCAAATTGCCCATTTGTGTACCAGCGTCATCAGACATCATCCCTCTGATGTCATGAATAGCAAAGACATCTTGAGGTTTCAGAGACTTTTCAGCGAGATGTCGTGAATAAATAAATAAATAAGCAAATAGATAAATACAAATATAAGTAAATAAGTATATAAATAAATAAACACCTCCATACATAGATAAGTAAATTTTTATATATATATATATATATATATATATATATATATATATATATATATATATATATATATATATATATATATATATATTATATATATATAGAGTGCTTCTGCAGCACTCCAGTGTTTCCCTTTCCTTCGTGGATTTTATCTTTATTTATATATTCATCACGTTCCATATTTTCGTGATTCAGTTATACATATATATATGTATAAATAAACAAACACCTCCATAAATAAATAAATAAATATATAAAACAAATAAATAAATATATATTATATATATAAATAAACAAACACCTCCATAAATAAATAAATAAGTAAACAAATAAAAAATATATATCATATATATAAATGAAAATTAATGCATAAATAAACAACAATTAAATAAATAAACAAATAAATATATACAAAGAGGGCAAGAAGAAAAAAGTGAAGCTCCCATCGGGTTGAAGGTGACGTCCCAATTCACCTCCCTTCCCCCTCCTCCCCCTCCCCTTCCCCTCCCCCTACATAAACAATTTAACGACTTAATGGTGGTGTCTTGGAGGGGGTGAATCTGGAATGGGAGAGGAAAAGAGGGGAAAAGGCAGATGAATAAGGGTATGAGGAGAAAGGCGACTAAATAACCCGTGCCTTGGAAAATAAGATGTGAGATTACTTAAGGAGTCTCTTAGATTCGTTTGGGCTTTTGATTTCACGCCCTGATGTGCCTACGGGAAATAGGTCGGCACATAGAGAGAGAGAGAGAGAGAGAGAGAGAGAGAGAGAGAGACACAAATACTGTTTACGCTTCCTTTAGAAGAGAATATTAATTCTACTCTTAGAAAATGATGGAAAACTCTCTCTCTCTCTCTCTGTGTGTGTGTGTGTGTGTGTGTGCTGTGGTCTCACTACACCCTCTTCTCTCTCTATTTACTCTTTCGTTACATCTCTCTCCCTCTCTCTCTCTCTCTTTCCCTGTGAGTGCTGTGGTCTAACTATAATCTCTTCTCTCTCTATTTACTCTTTCGCTACTGCTGTCTCATCTCTCTCTCTCTCTCTCTCTCCGAGTTCTGTGGTCTAACTATACCCTCTTCCCTCTATTTACTCTCTCTCTCTCTCTCTCTCTCTCTCTCTCTCTCTCTCTCTCTCTCTCTCTCTCTCTCAAATTTCCTACATACAACTTACCCTTTTCAAAGATGTTATTTTTCACCTTACCCAAACCCTCTTAATATAATATATTCAGCTCGACGGATCTGACGCATAAGGGACCAATGATGTGGACACTACAACTCCCCTCACAGGATCTTGAAGCCACCCAGGCAACGACTATACAGACGAAACCGCTTTGGTACGAGATGTATTAATGTCCTAGACAGACGGATGGCGACCTGCATATTAAAGTCTGATGCTGGTAGGAAGTTTAAATGCATTGCAAAGTGTAAATGCATTAGAAAGTTTAAATATAATCACGAAGAGGTGGACAATGCAGGTACACGAGGTGTTGCAACAAAATATTTGACGAATTTCTTTGAAAGTACAACGAAAGTACCGTACGGTGTGACAATTCTCCTCGTGTTTTCAGAATTTACTTACATACTTATCTATTCGCTGTATTTATTAGTATATTATTTTTTTTTTTTTAATAATTCATCCCTTCTTTCCGTATTTCCCATCAGTTTCTGTTACTTCTTTCAAGTGAACACCATATTCTTTGGAAGCTTGAATTTCAAGTCTTGTTCCATGTGAAGAGGGATTTGTCTTAAATAATAATAATAATAATAATAATAATAATAATAATAATAATAATAATAATAATAATAATAATAATAATAATAATAATTCAATTTTAGATTCAGTCCTCATCAATTTTTTTAAAGTTTAATGTTCTCTACCACTTGAACTCAAAGTTAAGTATACCTTAGTTTAACCAGACCACTGAGCTGATTAACAAAGTGAGAATGAATGACGCAGGGGAACCGGTGATGAATGATGTAGTCCACCAACTCAATCTCCGGATTGATAATTGAGAGGGGAAATTGAGAGTACAAAGGTCTGGAAGGTGCAACAGGAGGGGAAACATCGCAGTTGCACTATGAAACAATAGTTAGAAGAGGGTGGGAAGTCAGATGGAAGAAAGATAAAATGAATGGAGGTAGAGTTAAAGTAACAGATGGGGTTGCAGCTACGGCCCCAAGGTATGCCGCGAAGAACCTTAAGTAGTGTCTACAATACACCGGGTCAGATACACTGATGGTACTACTACACACACACACCCTGCCTCCTTTTCCCCTACGGGACCTGGAACGAGTTGAGAACCACTAATTGAAATGAATTAAACGTTTTGGATAAGAAAAAAAAAAAAAGGTTTCACTCTGTAGAACTTTAACAAGGTTTCAAGGTCGTCGGCCACTTCACAAGCGACTCCGCGCAAAGCCTCAAAAAGTTATATTTCCCGGAAGCGCAAACAACGAAAAATCCTGTTACGTTTGTTCCCCAACACGGGAAGTCAAGTCTAAGCTTCTGATTAACAGTATTGCTTGGGTACAAACATTTGAGCAGGAGGCACCAGATATTTTGCAGTTAAATGTCTGTGGTTTTACGTAAAACAGAAGCAATTGGATGCAGTAAAAGAAAAACACTTGTAGGATTCTCCATCGCGTAATTTCGTTCTAGGTATTTATGTGTATATAGTGCAGATACAAATGTTTACTGTAAAAAAAAAAAAAGAATTAAAAAAGGGACTTGAACTGAATCTTTGGTCTGAGCCGATTACAGCTTTTGACAAGTAATTGCATCATGCTTTTTCCAGTCCCAAGACAGGACAGAACCAGCCTCACTGGTTTATGAAAAGGGGATACTGCAAGCAAAATTAAGAGAGGGGATACATAGAGTCATATCAGGTCATTCCAATCCAAGGACAGGACAGAACCCGTCTCACTGCTCTGTGAGAAGGGGATACTGGAGTTTAAAATTAAGAGAGGGGAAATTTAAGCCCATATCAGGCCATTCCAGTCCAAGGACAGAACAGAACCAGTGTCTCTGCTCTGTGAGAAAGGAATACTATAGAAGGTACTTTCAGAGGAGACCAACTTACTAATTAACAGACCGCTACATGACCACAAGTATTATCACGCCAGAATACAGTAGCAAATAAACAAACCGATCAATCAATGACTTGACACTTTTGCTCATTTCCTTAGCTTGGTTTATGCGTGTTACTGTACAGTTTACAGCAGCGATCCCTAGTCCTTGTAAATTCAAGGGACCCCTGAAACTATTTTTCAAATATCCCAGGGAACCTTTATCTACGGTGCAATTGTATAAACTAAATAAATATACAGATGGATGTGTATATATATAAGCACACATCTAAATATACACACATATATAAATAACGAAAATACAAACACACCTAAGAAATTTATCAACATAAATCATTTAAAATCTCCAGTACCACTACTATCCCAGGGAAACTTTACCTACAGTGCAATTATATAATATATATATGTGTGTGTATGTATGTATATATATACACATAAATATGAATATACACACTCATATATACTATATACATATATATAACATAAATATATTTATACACACACACACAAGAAATATCTCAATATAATTCATATAAAATCTACCATCGCTATTCGAGCTATGTAAATGAATCAGACCCCATAATATTTATGAAACATTTATTTCACGACTACTTGGGGAACCGAGTTCCGAGGAACCCTTGTTAAGGAATCGCTTGTTTCCAGCAATGTACTGTTGAAGGCTCCCTGCCCCTCGCTACCCTACTTCCAGCAGCATCTTAAGTGTGTCACGTCACTAGGTCATCATTAAGGGAAGTTTAGTGTGTGACTCGCAGAGAAGGCCGCCGCCTATTTTCACACTTTCAGTATGAAACGCAAACAATACACGCACACTTTTCTTCATACAATTCACAATTGTAATGGATACGACTTTCGGTAGAACAAAAACAAAACTGTGTTTACATAACCTTCTTACTTGTCAATCCCAAAGGCGGGAAGGGAATCTATTTATATACGTGAAATTTTAAAATTTTCAGAATATTAATCTTTCTATTGAAAAAAACAACAAAAATCTTACAATTATGGAGGTATGCCTATTGGTCTAGAGAATGAAGAAGAGGAGAATGAAAGAAAGAATTAAAAATCAAGATCATGTAGAAGAGGGGAATCAAAGAAAGAAATAAAAAAAAAGATGAAGCGGTGACGTCATATTTTTTTTTAAATAATCGATAGATTTATCTGGCTTAAAAACGTGGAATGTCAAATCCATGAACAATGATCTTCAATTATCTCGATGTTGCTTTCTCTCCGTTTTCCTTTCCCCTCTTTATCTCTCTCCTTCTCTTTTCTAACCTTTTTTTTCTCTCTCTCTCTCTCCCATCTACTGCTTACCTCTTTTCTTCCTTTCTTCTTTCTTTCTTCCCTCTTTCTCTCCCTCTCTTTCTGTCACAATTTATTCTGTGATTTGTTTCCTTCATATTTCATGCCTCTGTCTTTCTTTATCCTTTCTTATTGTTTATCTTTATAACTTTTTAGCCTCCTTCTCTCTTCTCTCTCTCTCTCTCTCTCTCTCTCTCTCTCTCTCTCCTTGCTATCTTTGCTATGCAATTTAAATGCAAAATCAACGAAGGCATAGGCGGAGACACGGATAGTGAAAAAAAGTATCGCAGAGAGAGAGAGAGAGAGAGAGAGAGAGAGAGAGAGAGAGAGAAATGTCACAAAGGCACCACCACCAGCAGCTTCGTCGACGCCTCCGTCTGCGTTGCCGACAACGATCTCTCTCTCTCTCTCTCTCTCTCTCTCTCTCACTCTCTCTCACGTGGCCGGCAACATGTGATCCGTGGGGCTGAATGAGAGAGAGAGAGAGAGAGAGAGAGAGAGAGAGAGAGAGAGAGAGAAAAGGTGTCGCGTATGCGTTCGTGAGTGCGCGCGCGAGCGCTTACTCTCATAATGCGATTAGGTAACACTACCTCTTTCGCATTGTAGGTTAGGAGAAGAGTGTATGTATGTATGTAAGTACGTATGTACGTATGTATGTACGTTCCTCTTTGCGTTCTCGAACGGAACTGGGTCAAGCTGAAAAGTCGACAGTGTATTACAGGTATGGATGGCTCTATGGTGGCTCTATGGGGAAGGGAAAGGGAAAGGGAGAGGGGAGGGGGGGAGGGGGAGGAGAGGTAAGGGGGCGGGAGTTTGTGCGTGCGCGTGACATATTATAGGCAGCTGAACGGAGCGAGTTTTTAAAAATTCAATTGGTTTTAATTACATTTGAAAAACGGTGTAAATTGTTTAAATACACGATATATACATGCATACAAATATACATCTTCTTTTACCGTGCTTTTGCCCCATTTATGCATACAAATATATAATAAATATATATATATATATATATATATATATATATATATATATATATATATATATATATATATGTAAATACATATATATATATATATATATATATATATAATACTGTATATATATATATATATATATATATATATATATATATATATATATATATATATATATATATATATATATATATATATATATATATATGCACATACACATAAAGCAATCAAGCACATACATCAAGACGCATTATTATTTTTAAAGAGAATTTGGGTCACGGCTCTAATATTAAACATTTACCTGCTTGGGCTGGGTGAACGTCACGTCACAGACAAAAAAAAAAAAAAAAATTCTTTCAATTAACTATTGTTGAAACTTGAAACTGAAAACAGTTAAAATTAAAATCTAAAAAAAAAAAATAATAAAATAAAAACAAGGCCATATATGGAGTGCCAAGCACGGGCAGGGAACGGTATTTGTTCTTCCCGAGAGCGACAACACAATGACTTTAATACTGACCTCGATTTTCAAATGACCTCTTTATTATGATGATGATGATTATTATTATTATTATTATTATTATCATTATTATTATTATTATTATTATTATTATTATAATGGTGCTGACCTCGATTTTCAAATGACCTCCTCATTATTATTATTATTGTTGACCTCAATTTTCAAATGAAACTATTATTATTATTATTATTATTATTATTATTATTATTATTATTGGTTTTGTTAAACAAAATGGCCGTTTCAACAGCATTTATTTTACATAGTAAACGCTCAATTCGTCTTATCAATTGGTAAGACGAATTGAGCGTTTACATTTATAAAATAAATGCTGTTGAATTATTATTATTATTATTATTTTGTTTAACAAATCATTGCCAAGTGTATCATTAATTCCTCATTACTATTGTTTTGGCCTATTAAATTGAAGGTTTTTTTACCTATTATTATTATTATTATTATTATTATTATTATTATTATTATTATTATTATTATTATTATTATTATTATTATTATTATTATTATCATGGTTGTTGTTTTTGCGGTCAGTACAACTGCTATCATTGCCAAGTGTATCATTAATTCCTCATTACTGTTGTTTTGGCCTATCTTCACTAATTGTACGTTCTTGTTACCAATCAAGTTTATTTGGTAATTTTTGAAAAAAAAAAATTCAACTTTTTCCAATAATGACACGTAAAATTCTTGACGAATAAAGACATGTAAAATATGCGCCAAAGTTTCTTCGGCGCAATCGAGTTTCCTGTACAGCCGCTACAGCTTATAATCAAGGCCACCGAAAACAGATATATAGGTGGTCTCAGTATAATGCTGTAGGAGCCGCGGCCCAAGAAACTTTAACACTGACCGGTGGTGGCTTGTCCTATATCGTTGCCAGAAGCACGATTATGGCTAACTTTAACCTTAAATAAAATAAAAAGTACTGAGACTAGAAGGCTGCAATTTAGAATGTTTGATAACTGGAGGGTGGATGATCAACATACCAATTTGCAGCCCTCTAGCCTCAGTAGTTTTTAAGATCTGAGGACGGACAGAAAAAAGTGCGGACAGAAAAAGCGCGGACAGAATAAAGCGCGGACGGACAGACAAAGCCGGCACAATAGTTTTCTTTTGCAGAAATCTAAAAATTGGTCCGTTCACCAGAATCTCGAGTCACACGGATAAGACGAATTTCTGAAAACAGATGCTAATTCTGCCATCGAACTGCAAAAAATAAAATAAAATAAAATAGAAAATAAAACGATCTATTATCGATCTGAGTCCCCAAAAGCCTGTGATTGTGCTCAGAATAAAAAAAAAAAAAAAAATTGAACGAGGCTGAACACCGACGATAAAAATTAGCTACAGCGATTGATCACAATTTGTGAATATATCAAAGCTTGTCGTGGTCACTCGGATTCTGCCAACTCAGCAATAAAGGTTTTATTTGATTCCAAGAGATCTGGGCTGTCAAGCCAAGTACTAAAGGCACTTTCGGCCAATGAGCGCTCAAGACAGTGGAGAGAGGGAGTTAGAGCGGTTGGACAGCGTTATTATTATTATTATTATTATTATTATTATTATTATTATTATTATTATTATTCAGAATATGTAACAAGCCCACAAGGGCCAATGACTTGAAGGATAATTAATTTTCTGATATAAAATATAATTGGGTCAACCCAATACGATGCTAAATGATTAAGCCATTCTTAATTAGCACGGAACTCGCCCTTGGGGCAAGGTGTTGCAACGGATATCAGAGTCCCGATGTGGACCCTTGGACTCTTGCACAATAACACACCATAACCATCCATATGGCATCATTAAATCATCTCGAGCTGTCATGGTGAAGGGCAAAAAGAGCGTCTATACAACAATGAGAGAGAGAGAGAGAGAGAGAGAGAGAGAGAGAGAGAGAGAGAGAGAGAGAGAATGTACTATGCATTAATGAGGAGATACATTCGAATTGTAAGTTGCGTCAATAAACACATAGAGAGAGAGAGAGAGAGAGAGAGAGAGAGAGAGTTTAATGTCCTAGACCTTAGTGAAAAGATGCAATTGAATTATAAGTTACCTCAATACGCATGCAAAGAGAGAGAGAGAGAGAGAGAGAGAGAGAGAGATCTATTTACGTAAAAACTGCCGTCTGACCCGGAAAATATCCTCTGCTTAGAGTTTAGTCATATATGAAAATAAAAAAAATAAATAAAATGAAGACATAACAAAACAAAATAGTTAATTAACAAGTGAAAAATGTTTCTGATAATTATTTCGAAATTTGAAAAAAAAATTGCATAGAGCTAATTACCTGTAATGCGAGTGATTAGGCTACTGTCGAACCGTAAAATCAAATAAAAAAATAATCCCTGCCGTTGTTAAACCTGAATTATTTTTGAGCCAATCAACTTTTTGAAATTTCCAAACCTAAATAGAAACGGAAGCTTTCGAGTCTACAAAGCGATTTTGACACCACCCGGCCTGCAACCGAAAATAAACATATACCTGGCGACCTTGAGCGAGTATTATGAGAAGAGATGAACGATACTTGTGGGATTGCCTGCACAGGTGCGGAAGCAATGTTACCTGCAAGGTGAGGTTTGGTCACGTGACGAAGTGACAGTGGTCAATAATATTTTGGTGTGAAAATTTAGAACTTAATCTGGGATTAAGTTTTGTTCAGTACATAGAATATACGAGTCAACTTTTTAGGAGAAAGTTTTCGAAACTGGCGTGACTTTTCCGACTAGTTTAATACTTTGGTGTCCAAATTAAGAAATGACATCTGGGACTAAGTTTTGTTCAGTACGTAGAATATACGAGTCCTGTCTTTAGCTGAGTTTCTGAAACTGGCGTGTCCTTTCAATCAGCAACCATTGCCCCTTCTGGTCTCAGTATAATTATTACATTTCGGACTTGGAAATATCATTAATCCTATGTTTTAATGTGTGCTTTGAACGTGACTGACATTAATTCTGTAAAAAATTGGAACAGAAACATTCGATCTTTCAATTCTTTTTACCTTTTATTTCTTTGTGAACACTTTGGAATTACTTTTTAAAAGAAAAAAATTAAACGAGCAGCTAAAATGAAAATTTTTCAATTTAATTGCTCTTTTAATTTTTTTACCTTTTATCTCTTTTGTAAACACTATGTAATTAATTTTTAAAAGTAAACACTAAATTAAACGAGCAATTAAAATGGCAAGAGTGTTCATTTTAACTGATATTTTAATTTTTTTTATTTATTTGTAAACACCTTGTAATTACTTATTAAAAGTGAAAAAAATTAAAAGAGCAATCAAAATAAAAAAAATGAGTAATTATTCTAACTGCTCTTTTAAATTTTTTCTGCATTTTATTTCTTTGTAAAACACTTCGTAAATTACATTTTTTAGTACAGTTGAAGGAGACACTAGGGAAGGTAGAGAGTTCCTGTTTTTACATCTATTCACACACATAGTAATCACTTTTCACACTTGTGAATTTAGTGTGAGAATCTAAATTCTCCAAGAAGCTGTGCAGTTCCTCTGAATGTCATCATATCTCCTATAGCAGGTATAATGATTCATCACTTCATCACACTCATAGTAATCATGATCATCATCAGAAAGACTGAATTCTCACTTTTCACACTTGTGAATTTAGTGTGAGATTCTAAATTCTCCCAGAAGTCTGCAGTTCCTTTAAATGTCATCATATCTCCTTTAGAGGTATGATGAGTCATCACTTCATCGTGTCCTGATCATCATCATCATCATTATCATTTAGGATGATGTGAACACAAAAGGCTGAATTCTCACTTTTCACACTTGCGAATTTAGTGTGAGATTCTAAATTCTCCAAAAGGCTGTGCAGTTCCTTTGAATGTCATCATATCTCCTTTAGAAGGTATAATGAGTCATCACTTCATCACACTCATAGTAATCATCATCATCTAGGAAGATGTGAAGGCAAAAGGCTGAATTCTCACTTTTTACACTTAAAAATTCCTTTAGCAGGTATAGTGATTCATCACTTCCTCACACAGTAATCATCATCATCATCATCATCTAGGATGATGAAAGGCAAAAGGCTGAATTCTCACTTTTCCCACTTGTGAATTTAGTGTGAGATTCTAAATTCTCCCAGAAGTCTGCAGTTCCTATCTCCTTTAGAAGGTATGATGAGTCATCACTTCATCACATCCTGATCATCACCATTATCATCATCATCATCATCATCATCACCTAGGATGATGTGAAGGTAAATAAGGCTGAATTCTCATTTTCATGAATTCAGTGTGAGACTAGATTCTCCAAAAAGCTCTGCAGTTCCTTTGAATGTCATCATATCTCCCTTACAGGTATAATGAGTCATCAATTCATCACGTCCTCATCATCATTATGATCGTCATGTAGGATGTAGGATATCAACTGCATACCAGCGAAGGCAAAAAGGCTGAATTGTCAAAAGGCTCAATAAGGCTTCGGAAAAGCATCGTGCTGACTCTCATAGTCACGCTGACTCGGCAGTATTGCAAAGCCGCACTTTTATTTCGATTTTTTTTTTTTTTACATGACCGACTTGTGGACGAGTCAGTAATTTTTCAATGGCTGACCTTGGTTTTATCTATTTTCAGTGATTCCTCTCTCTCTCTCTCTCTCTCTCTCTCTCTCTCTCTCTCTCTCTCTCTCTCTCGTATTTTTGTACCCGGAGGTCAATAGTATCTCTGTGCGTCTGATTTTCTTTGACGGAATATTCCCCCGGCCCCCACCCTCTCTCTCTCTCTCTCTCTCTCTCTCTCTCTCTCTCTCTCTCGTATTTTTGTACCTGGAGGTCAATAGTATCTCTGTGCGTCTGATTTTCTTTGACGGAATATTCCCCCCTCCCCCCCTCTCTCTCTCTCCTCTCACTCTCTCTCTCTCTCTCTCTCTCTCTCTCTCTCTCTCTCTCTCTCTCTCTCATATCCTTGAGGAGGGAGGTTACTCGTCGGAGTGTTAGTCATATTAACCTTCTCTTATGTAAGTTATTTACATGAACGGTTGCGTTTGCTGTCACACTGCTGTACTTTTTTTCTGGGGTGGGTGTTGTGGGGAGGTGTTTTTCGTGACTTAGCAAGAATCAGAATCGTTTCTGTGGAAAACTGACTTCTTTATCTGATTTGCCGAAAGTGCGTCTGACAAAATGCTTAGATAATATAAAGTTATTATCTTTTTTATATTTAATTTGATTCAGACTCTATACATACATACATACATATATATGTATACATATACATAGATATATACACATGTATATATATGTATGTGTACATATATATATACTGTATATATATATATTTATATATAAGCGTTCTCCCTTATTTTTTTAATACGTCATCTAAGACTTAACTAACGTACGAAACAATCGTCCGAATATCCAAAATTTGGAACAAAAAAGTCACGGGCTGCTCTATGAGCAAGATCCCCTCAATGTTATATTGAATATGGAATAAAAACTGAAAATAAAAAAAGAGGCTTCAGACAGAAATCTCCAGTGTAAATATGATAAAGCCACATTAAATTGCCAGTCTATATCGAGAAACTACATTTTTTTTTATCTCAAGACTGTATAAAAGACTAATAAAGCTAAACTACATTGTCAGTCTATAAAGATATAAAAGTACAATCTTCGATCTCAGGATTGTATAAAAAAAGCCTAACAAAGCAAATTGCCAGTCTACAATAAAAAACCAAGATTTTTTTATCTTAGGATTGTATAAAAAACTAACAAAGCCACATCAATTTGCCAGTCTATAACAAGCAACTACAATTTTTTTTATCTCAGGATTGTATAAAAAACTAACAAAGCCACATAAAATTACCAATCTATAACAAAAAACTACAATTTTTTTTTATCTCAGGACTGTATAACAAACTAACAAAGCAAACTGTCAGTCTATAATAAAAATCTAAGATTTTTTTTTCATCTCACGACTATATAAAAGACTATCAAGCCAAATCAAATTGCCAGTCTATAAGAAGAAACTCAAATTTTTTTAATCTCAGGACTGTATAAAACTAAAAAAGGCCAGACTAAATTACCAGTCTATAACAAAAAACAAAAAAATATATTTTTTTTATCTCAGGACTATACAAAAGATTAACAAGCCAAATCAAATTGCCAGTCTATAACAAGAAACTACAATTTCTTTTTTCTATCTCAGGACTGTATAAAAAAAAGCAGCCCGGTCTCGACTGGCCCTAATCTCTTTTCGAACGCCTTTGGATAAAGTATAGAGCATAAGGCTTCCATGCTTTCTGTACTTCAGTAGCAATAAAAAAAAAATAAAAAAAAACACACTACAACTGACTGCTGAATGTAAGGCCACGTGACATCCTGGAGTCCACATTTTTTTTCCATTCCCACACACATTTTATGGGCAAAACTGGAACATTATTCCTCAGTGTGAGTCTTTTACTCTTTTTCAGGCGCTTTTTAAGTGAATGCAGACTCACCTGTGAAGTAATGCGGAAGGAGTGGTAATTCCTAGCCTCAGTGCGAGAGGTTTTCATGTTTTATTTCGTCTTTAGAGAAATATTTGCAAAGACATACAGACATACATTACATATATATATATATATATATATATATATATATATATATATATATATATATATATATATATATATATATATACATATACATATACATGTACATACATATATATGTACATAATTATATATATAGATATTATATATATATATACATACATACATATATATACATATATACATACATATATACACACACACACACACACACCTTTGCTAATTATTCTTTCGCCTTCCAGCCGAGGGAAAGCAATAAAAAAATCGTGACTTTAGCAACAGCAACAGCGATATCACATAATTATATTGTCAAAAAAAAAAAACCATCTCGAATGAAATCTGCTTAAACTGAAGCGGATTAAATAAACGGCTGAAAAAGCTTAAGTTCTGTTCACAGGAAAGTTCACCAATCAATCAATGATTAAAGGAAGAATATTGCAGTGACTGTTGTCCTGTTCTTCTCTGTAGCCACCCGCCTAACAGGAGACACGACTTAATGATAAAAAAAAGTTAGAAGGTAAACAAGTTTATTATTATTATTATTATTTATTATTATTATTATTATTATTATTATTATTATTATTATTATTATTATTCAGAAGACAAACTCTTATATATGGAACAAGTCCACCAAAGGGGCCACTGACTTGAAATTCAAGCTTCCAAAGAATATTATTATTATTATTATTATTATTATTATTATTATTATTATTATTATTATTATTAATCATTCAGAAGACAAACTCATTAGGAGGTAAGAGAAGGCAAAGGGAAATACAGAAAGAAGGGATCTCACTTATTAAAAAGAAAAATGAAATAATAAATTAATAAATAGATAAAAATGTACTAAAATAGAAGGGGAATAGCGTTAGGGTAGTAATGCATTGCATCTTTGCTTAAACTTTTGAAGTTCCAATCGCACTATACATCCCCAGGGAGACTGTTCCATAGTCCAAAGGTGTGAGGAAGAAAGGACATAACATATTTGAAAAAACCTTAACGTCCAAAAAAGGGACATATCTGAAGAAACCTTAACGCCAAAAAGGAGGACGTGATATATGAGAAAAACCTTAATGCCAAAAAGGGACATATCTGAAAAACCTTACCGCCGAAAAAGAAAATATATCGGAAAAAACTTAACGCCAAAAAAAGGACATATCTGATAAAACCCTAACGCCAAAAAAAGGACATGTCTGGAAAAACCTTAAAGCCCAAAAAAGGACATGTCTGGAAAAAACCTTAAAGCCCAAAAAAAGGACATGTCTGGAAAAACTTTAACGCCAAAAAAGGACATATCTGAAAACACCTTAACGCCAAAAAGGACATATCTGAAAATACCTTAAAGCCAATAAAGGACATGTCTAGAAAAACCTTAACGCCAAAAAAGGACACATCTGTAAAAAACCTTAACGCCAAAAAAGGACATATCTGAAAAACCTTAACGCCAAATAAAGGACATGTCTGAAAAAACCTTGACGCCAAAAAAGGACATATCTGAAAAAACCTTAACGCCAAATAAAGGACATGTCTGAAAAAACCTTAAGCCAAAAAAGGACACATCTGAAAAACTTAACGCCAAAAAAGGTCATGTTTGAAAAAACCTTAACGCCAAAAAAGGACCTAATATACCTGAAAAAACCTTAACGCCAAAAAAGGACATATCTGAAAAAACCTTACCACCAAAAAAAAAGGCAAAATATATCTGAAAAAGCCTTAACGCCAAAAAAGGGGCATAATATATCTGAAAAAACCTTAGCACCGAAAAAATGATAAAATATATCTGAAAAAACTTAACGCTAAAAAACAGGACATAATATATCTGAAAAAACCTTAACGCCAAAAAACTGAAAAAACCTTAACGGCAAAAAACGACACAATCAGTCTGAAAAAACCTTAGCACCAAAAAATGACATAATATATCTGAAAAAACCTTAACGTCAAAAAAGGATAAAATATATCTGAAAAAACCTTAACACCAAAAAAGACACATCTGAAAAAACTTAACTAAAAAAAAAAAAACTCTGCCATGGATCCAGTCCAAGGAAGTTTTAATGCATTCGTAACGGGAAAAACAAAGGGGGGGGGGGGGAGGGAGGGCGGTTGTGAGTAGGTCATAAAATTGTTGTTATTGTTTTTGTTATATTAAGCTGGCCTTGCATCAGCGCGAACTATATCGGTCTTCGAGCCGTCTGAGTGAAACCGTTGCCATGTGCGTGTGCGTGTGCGTGTGTGTGTGTGTGTGTACGTGTGTGTGCATCCTTTTTGTTTTGTCACTAAGTGACCCATATACATACATATATATATATATAATATACATATACATATATATTGTACCATAGTTCACTTCATCCTAAAAAATATCTCAATATATCAATAAGGGAAAAATAACCAAAAACAAAAAATAAATATAAAAAATCCTCTTTGCAAAAACTAAATGTCATCAAACTTTGAAATCCTATTACTCTGAGTGAAAAAGAATAATAATTAGCTTTGTGGCAAAAACCGGAATTAGAAAGATTAGTTATACGAAGCGTATTAGGCTGAGGTATTAAGTATAACGTTATGAACTTCCAAATAGCATAGCTTGTGTGTGTATATATATATATATATATATATATATATATATATATATATATATATATATATATATATATATATATATATATATATATATATATATATATATATTTGTTAAATCTTATGGTTTTTATTTTACTGAGTATATATATATGTAATTTATAATTTGCAAATTTTGTATATTTCAAGTCTCTGATGATGATATTAAAAGTCTCGATAATATATATATATATAAACCTAAGATGCTACGATGTTCGTTTTCCATCCTATTTCTTCTCAATCTTGTAAATTTCCGCCCTGATGATGAGTCCCAGATGCCCTAATGGCCGTTTTCCATCCTATTTCTTCTATATATATATATATATATATATATATATATATATATATATATATATATATATATATTTATATATATAAAATGTATATATACAGAGAGAGAGAGAGAGAGAGAGAGAGAGAGAGAGAGAGAGAGAGAGAGAGAGAGAGAGAGAGAGATTTTGGGTGCGCAATTTAAAAACTCAGCTCAATCAGAACTTACCTAGAAACACTTATGGGACATTTCTAAAATTCCACTTCAGCTAAACCCCAGGCAAAAAATAAAAAAAAAGACAAACTTTATTAAATTCCACCCAAGACCAACTAAGACGGAAAGCAGAGCAAAGCATAATCGAAAACACACAGACTAAATGAAGAGAAATATAAGCTTCCAGGCTTTCTGTAAATCTGTCTTTTCCATATTAAAATCCTGAACGCAAATAAGATCAACAATAGGCTTACATACAAAGAGGGGGGGGGGAATATTACTCAGAATCGAACGCGATAATAAGATGTATTACGTTCTCTCTCTCTCTCTCTCTCTCTCTCTCAACACACACACACACACATATGTGCGTCTCTCCTCACCGATATTCGAAGGGAAATGAGATGAACGTACTTAAAAAAAAATGTTGTACAAACGCAGTACGCGACAGCAGGTAGGAATTTTATCCTCTCTCTCTCTCTCTCTCTCTCTCTCTCAAACACACACACACACATATGTGCGTTCCTCCGCACCGATTTTCGAAGGCAAATGAGAGGAACGCAATTAAAAAAAAATTGTAGTACAAACGCAGTACGCGACAGTAAGTAGGAATTTTATCCTCCCGCTTCTCTCTCTCTCTCTCTCTCTTTCTCATTGAGGAAGTAGGTCATTCCCTCCTTGGCTACTCCTTGAAAAGCTCTTAGTTGACCTACTCCCGCCTCACGTGGACTCCGCCATGTGACTTCAAACACAATGGGTCATCGGCGGTAAGACCAGGTCAAAAGAGAGGCCCACCTGAAATTCGGGATTTAAAAAAATTTTTTTTGGGGGATTAAAAGGTTATTTCTTTAAATGGCTTTCAAGTTTTTTTTTGAGGTGGGATTAAAAGGTAATTTTTTTTATATGGTTTTTCATTTTTTTTTTTTTTGCTGAGTGATTAAAAAGGTTATTTTTTTAAAATGGCATTCAAGTTCTTTTTTTTGTATGGGGGATTAAAAAGGTTATTTTTTTAAAATGGCATTCAAGTTCTTTTTTTTTGCTGGGGGATTAAAAAGGTTATTTTTTTAATGGCTTTGAAGATTGTTTTTTTTCAATTTCTGGGAGAGGAGGTTAAAAGATTTTTTAAAGGTCTTTCAAAGCCTTATTTCGCAGTTGCCTGGAAATATAAAAATTACGAAAAGGCTACAATTTTTATTTAAAATAAAGCATCTTCTGTAATTTTTTTTATTTGGGTGGAGAGGATGAAAAAAAAAATTCTAAAGGGCTTTCAAGGCCGTCTTGGACAGTCGCGTAGAAATGAGAAAAACCACGAAAATAATACATTTTGATTTAAAATAATGCATCTTCTGTAACTTTTTTTTTGTGGGGAATAAAATTATGATCTTTTTAAAGGACTTTCAAGGCCGTCATTCAGTCGCCTGAAAAAAAAAACACACGAAAATAATAAATTTTCATTCAAAATAACGCATCTTCTGTAAATCTTTGTTTTTTTTTGAAGGGATAAAAGATGATTTTTTAAAAGGACTTTCAAGGCCGTCTTTCAGTCGCCTGGAAAATATATATATATAAATATATATATATATATATATATATATATATATATATATATATATATATATATATATATATATATATATATATATATATATAAGAAATTATACGATTTTGACTAAAAATAATGGAATTTCTTGATCAGAAACACTCTGGATAAACATTTGGGACCATGAGAATTAAAAGGATGCCATTGACCTTGGTCAGACCTGTCATTCTCATAGGCCTAAATTCAACAGTTACATCGACCTGAAAACCGCGATGACGTGGCACAAAATAATAAAATGAGAGACACATCAACTGATTGATTTCATTCTACAACCTGGCGTCGAAAAACCACCACTATGCAACAGGAGCCTGTGACAGATTTTAATGTGCTCGAGAAAGCCGACAGAAATCAATATTAGGAGAGAGCATTACGGCTATTTTCAGTTCTGCGCGCACGCAAGCGCGCTCTGAACTCACGCGCGCAAGCACGCACGGGAAGCTGTCAGTCCGAAAGTCTTTAAAAGAAGCTTGAGTCAGTCGTTAAAAGGAATGTGTGTCGGCAGTTTTAGCAAACGTAAACCAATCAATCATTGCAGGCATTATTGGCCAATCACCATTCAGCCTAAGCATTGCTTAATTTCTCTTTTTACTGTGTCTTATGAATATAATCCCTAAGGGTTGATTTCTTGAGAGAGAGAGAGAGAGAGAGAGAGAGAGAGAGAGAGAGAGAGAGAGAGAGAGAGAGAGAGAGGAACGCATTAAAGCTCTTCGATTAGACTTCAGCATCGTTGTTATATATGAAAATAATACCTAAAGCTCGAGTTCTTGGAGAGAGAGAGAGAGAGAGAGAGAGAGAGAGAGAGAGAGAGAGAGAGAGAGAGAGAGAGAGAGAGAGCTTCATCACTCCGCTTGCAGAAGCAAGTGTGGAAAGCTTCAACTGCGCGTGACTTGGGAAACTGTAGCTTATAAAAGTAAATATATATATATATATATATATATATATATATATATATATATATATATATATATATATATATATATATATATATATATATATCTTTAGCTGCACTTGTAAGGTCGCCTGGCTTCAAGGTCAACAGTTAAATGATCGGCAGATGCGCTCAATATGTACATATGTGTGTATGTGGTGTATACAGAGAGAGAGATACAGAGAGAGAGAGAGAGAGAGAGAGAGAGAGAGAGGCCATGACACGGAGGCTAAGGCATAACTCGAATTTTGCGACCATTAGCTACATGGTTCTAAACAGGCGAAGGGAAACTAAACGGTACACGTGAGGTGAAGAACTGGCGCAAGTCACAGTCGAGGAGGAGGAGGAGGAGGAGGAGGAGGAGGAGGAGGAGGAGGAGGAGGAGGAGGAGGAGGAGGAGGAGGAGGAGGAGGAAGCCTCCAGAACTAAGGTAGGAGAGAGCCGAACGAGTAATGTAGATTCTGAGGTTGTTGATACGAGACTTCGCTATTTGTGCTGGCACAATCTCCTCTCCCTTGAGAGAAATAAACAAATGAGGAGAACTTGGAGAATTTCTAAGAGAAAAATCATGTCCCGGAGAGGAGAAACTTTCCTCCCTTCCTCTCCCACTGAAGGGAAACCTCTTTCATCCCTTCCAGTCCCACAAGGACTCATCTGAAAGCTAATAAACGAGGTCAAAGAGCATTTGCACTGGGCAACTCAAAAGATAATGAGAATTTATTTATCTATCACAATACAAAAGGAATGAGAGACGTATCGCATTGTTTTCTGCACAGATACAGGCGAATACATTTTGGTGGTTCTTGAATTTCATACAGGGTATCACTGTATATATTAAACCTATATTTCAATATTCAATTGGAAATAAAAATACAGATGTTGACAGAAAGAGAAGCAAATAGGAATGTTATATGAAGTTTCTTTTGTACATATACGTATAAACATGCATGAGTATTAGATATTTGTCATAAATATCTATTTTTACGTTACAAACTCCATATGAAATGTTAAAAACGGGTTCAAAGTTTTCAGTATATTAATGATTTTTTTTGGGGGGGTCTCTTCAACATACAAATGGTTACATTCTCAACCGTACCTTTGCTCTCTCTCTCTCTCTCTCTCTCTCTCTCTCTCTCTCTCTCTCTCTCTCTCTCTCACAACCAGGAGGGGATCACCATTCCACAAAAATCTGATCGCCAACCCTGTCTTTTTTTTTAAGTAAATAAGGTTAGATTGGGCTGACTTTAATCAACTCAATCACGGGCTCTTGGGGTCTTCGTAGTAACCCCATTGTCTTTTTAAGTTCATCAGTTCTTAAGTTCGATTAATAACATAGAGTTATAGACGTTCGTCTCATGCTAGCACGGGCTCTTGCTCTGCCCAGTAGCATTTGTCCTCATGCTGTTTTTGTATTTCGACGAAGCTTATGGTCTTAATCCAGCACGGGCTCTTTGTGGTCCCTTCAGTAGCCTTCGACTCTTCTGCCACACTGTTGTATTTATTGTTGTTTCTGCTTCTGCTGTTACTGTTGTTGTTGCTGCTATCACAGAACGCACAAACCTGGGACTTATGCCAGCACTGGGCACTCAGAAACTAGCCTTAAGTCAGCACAGGCTCTTTGTAGTCCCTCCAGTAGTCTTCGAGTCTTCTGCCATACTGTTGTATTTACTGTTGTTTCTGCTTCTGCTGTTACTGTTGTTGTTGTTGCTATCATTGTGAACACAGACCTGGACCTCATGCCAGCACTGGGCACTCAGAAGCTAGTCTTAAGTCAGCACGGGCTCTTTGTGGTCCCTTCAGTAGTCCTCGAGTCCTCTGCCATACTGCTGTATTTATTGTTGTTGCTGTTGTTGCTATTACAGTACACACAGACATGGGCCTTATGCCAGCACTGGGCACTTGCTCTAATTAAGCAGAGCTGCCCGCAATGCTTCGACACCTCTACGGAAGATCTCTAGAGGCTTTTAAAACCTTGGGAGTGGATAAGAGAGACAAAGTCACCGTCGACAGTCAACGTCATTACTCGTGACAGAGAGAGAGAGAGAGAGAGAGAGAGAGAGAGAGAGAGAGAGAGAGTTACAGCCTTGGATATCGTTGAATAACACTTTTATAAATAGGTCTTTCCCCTTAAGTCCCCCTCTTTCGCTTCCCCTCATCAAACGCTCTTATGAATAGTGCCATTCTGTTTCGTTTCCATGGCTTCTTGAGGGGGAGAGAGAGAGAGAGAGAGAGAGAGAGAGAGAGAGAGAGAGAGAGAGAGAGAGAGAGAGAGAGAGAGAGAGAAGGATTCTGCAAATTAAATTATTATTAAGCTAGTCATCTGACTCATGCTAAGAAATGAGAGAGAGAGAGAGAGAGAGAGAGAGAGAGAGAGAGAGAGAGAGAGAGAGAGAGAGAGAGAGAGAGAGAGAAAGATTTTTACTTTTAAGAATCATTACAAACTTCTACATTATCATCCCTCTCCTTCCCCCCAACCCCCACCCCCGTAAAAGACGGTTCATTACTAGACTCTTAGAAACGAGGCAAAAAAAAAAAAAAAAAAAAAAAAAAAAAAACCACTTGCAATTCCTATAATCTTCCACTAAAAAAAAACTGTCGAACCTTC
Organism: Macrobrachium rosenbergii; assembly: GCF_040412425.1. Lineage (NCBI taxonomy): Eukaryota > Metazoa > Arthropoda > Malacostraca > Decapoda > Palaemonidae > Macrobrachium > Macrobrachium rosenbergii. Next base: position 29,285,599 of record NC_089791.1, on the reverse strand, counting down.
CCTTTTGTTTACGTTTGTGTGAGATGACCTCTGTTTGTTTGTTTGTTGTTTTCTCTTATTTACCTTATCATTTACTTGTCAAAAGCTGGGCAAGATACAGAATAATTTTACCCTTACACCATAACCACATTCATTCGGTTTTCTATGGTGCATCACTATATCGTGACCGGAAATAATAAGTAAAAAGCCACAATGATGTAAATATGAGACTGGATTTCTTCAAAATAAAAAAAAGAAGTTAAAAAACAGGGAAAATTATAGTCTCTCATTTACATTTTCTCTGCTGACCAATACAAACGAGAAGTTAGTCAAATTAGCTGAATGCAATGAAAAAAAAATTGTAATAACTTTCTTAACAAAAGTCTCTCTAAAAATAAAGAAAAACTACAAAAAATACTTTTCTCACAAACACAAATATATATAAAACTACCTCCGGATATAAATACAGTGTAAGAGAAAAATTAATAATAATAATAATAATAATAATAATAATAATAATAATAATAATAATAATAATAATAATAATAACAAAAGAATTAAAAAGGAAAGAAAAAATACTTCTTTGAAAAATATATAAAATTACCTCCGGATATAAATAAAATGCAAGAAAAATAATAATAATAATAATAATAATAACAACCTTCATAACAAAACAATTCTAAAAGAAAGAAAAATAAAAAATGATCTTCTTTTAAAAATGTAAGAAAAAATTAATAATAATAATAATAATAATAATAATAATAATAATAATAATAACCTTCGAAACAAAGCAATTCAAAAGGAAAGAAAAAAAATACTCATCTATTAAAAAGAAAACTAAAAAACAACCTCCGCTAAGATTCCCTTCGAAGGAGGTCACACAGCTCAGCCCAGCCAAGGTCATCGACAACATCGAGCCGAAAGGCTAAGTCATTCTGCCATGACACCTCTGCTCCCGTTTCAAAACACGAGTCGACTCGATTGTTCAACATCGGGAGATCTGCTCCGGTTTCGAAAGCCGTGACGACTCTTTCAAAAGCCGTGTCGACTCGACCGTTCGACATCGAAAGATCTGCTCCGGTTTCGGTGCCGTGACGACTCTTTCAAAAGCCGTGTCGACTCGACCGTTCGACATCGAAAGATCTGCTCCGGTTTCGAAAGCCGTGACGACTCTTTCAAAAGCCGTGTCGACTCGACCGTTCGACATCGAAAGATCTGCTCCGGTTTCGAAAGCCGTGACGACTCTTTCAAAAGCCGTGTCGACTCGACCGTTCGACATCGAAAGATCTGCTCCGGTTTCGAAAGCCGTGACGACTCTTTCAAAAGCCGTGTCGACTCGACCGTTCGACATCGAAAGATCTGCTCCGGTTTCGAAAGCCGTGTCGACTCGACCGTTCGACATCGAAAGATCTGCTCCGGTTTCGAAAGCCGTGACGACTCTTTCAAAAGCCGTGTCGACTCGACCGTTCGACATCGAAAGATCTGCTCCGGTTTCCAAAGCCGTGACGACTCTTTCAAAAGCCGTGTCGACTCGACCGTTCGACATCGAAAGATCTGGTCCAGTTTCCAAAGCCGTGTCGACTCGACCGTTCGACATCGGAAGATCTGCTCATTTCAAAAGCCGTGTCGACTCGACCGTTTCAACATCGAAAGATCTGGTCCAGTTTCAAAAGCCGTGTTGACTCGACCATTCGACGTAGAACTATCTGCTAGTTTCAAAAGCCGTGTCGACTCGACAAATCGACATCGAGAGATCTGCTCCAGTTTCAAAAGTCGAGTAGACTCGACCATTCGACATCGGAAGATCTGCTCGTTTCAAGAGCCGTGCCGACTCCACCGTTCGACATCGAAAGATCTGCTCCAGTTTCAAAAGCCGTGTCGACTCCACCGTTCGACAGCCGATAAAGACTTTCGCCGGGCGACGATGCGTGACGCTGGACTTACGCACGGACCCGAAAAGCTAAGAGTCGAATAACATGAAAATAATGGTCCCTGGTGATTCAAATGAATTACTGTATAAATATTCAAGCGTATTATATATATACATATATTATAATTATTATTATTATTATTATTATTATTATTATTATTATTATTATTATTATTATTATTCTGAAGATGAATCCTATTCATATGGAACAAAAAATCCACAGGGGCCACTGACTTGAAATTCAAGCTTTTTAATATGACGTTCATTCAAAAAGAAAAAAGTATATTAATACATTAACAAATAGATACAAATGTATATATACATGTGTGTGTGTGTGTATGTATGTTGTTGTGTGTGTTTGAGAGGGCGAAACAATTTTTTTCCACTTAGCTGACCTTAATTCTCTGCAAGATTGCCATTAGTTGTAATTCTGAAGCTTTACGCAAGCCCCTTTGTTTATCTTGCCATTATCAGATTAAGCTGTCCTTGTTCCTGAATAATCTATTGTCTCTTGAGTAGCCCATTGTTTACTAACTTATATTTATCAAAACGCATAATTTTTGTACTTAAACTCAATCCACTTATTTGACTTAATTCCATAATTTTTATTTTGTTTCTCTTTCTGTCAGTTAAAATTAATCTAGCAGCCTCTCATAACTTCTATTCTGTCTTTTGTATTCTCATTTTTTTTCGCCTCCATTTTTACCACATTCTTGACGCTTTCCTCTCTCTCTCTCTTCCAGCTGCCACTAGTTATAATGTGGTTCGGATTCCACAATAAGCTGTAGGTCCCGTTGCTACGTAACCAATTGGTTCTTAGCCACGTATAATAAATCTAATCCTTCGGGGCCAGCCCTAGGAGAGCTGTTAATCAGCTCAGTGGTCTGGTTAAACTAAGGTGTACGTCGCATTAATAGAGAAGTGACTTCAAACAGAGACACTTCGGAAACGTGGTGGGGAGGGAGTGAAGGGGAGGGAGGAAGAGTTGGGGGGGGGGAACATTTGGTGGAAATATAAATGTCGTTTTTCTTACTCTTTTCCATTCGAATAAATATCCATAAATCCTGAATGAGTTGAATGAAATGTGAACAAAATGTAAACACACACACCCACCAACCCACACATTCACACAAACGTAACACTGTTTATCTACCATTATCATCAACAAACATCTACCATATATTTGAAAAAGTCTGTGTGTGTGTGTGTGTGTGTGTGTGTGTGTGTTCAGCTTCTCTTCCCAGCCGGTCGCACCCAACCAATTGCAAATTTGTCCGCATGTGTAACTTTTCGCAATGAATTTGGTGCAATGCATTACATTTTGAAAGGTCGTCGTCACGTTCCAGGAGAAAAAAAATTGAAATTGAGAGAATCTTGACCGTAGCATTAGTAAATTTGTGTAAAAATATACTTTTACATACTGATGGCTTGCCAAGCACTGCAGCCGCCTGATTTTAGTGTATAAATTTTGTGCCCACATCTTATGCTGTTTTCCATTTAAAAATAAAAATTTAATAACTGCGATAGGCAGAAAAATCTGCCTATTTACAGAAGAACTAAAATAAATAGGATATGTCCAATTTTATGCAACAAAGGCTTAACAGGCCGGTGCACATACTGATAGCTAAAAAAAAAAAAAAGATGGAAGTAAAGTAAATAAAATTAAAGAGAATGAAATCAAAAACACAAATCAAGAAAAAATAAACTAATAAGAAAACTTAAAAATAAAAATGAGAAAGAGTGATGAAATAAAACTTGTTCTCTATTGAAAAAACTATTTTGATAGTCAATTCAAATTTCACGCAATTATTGTAAAAGGAATTTCAATATATTTTTTAACTTTTTACTACAGTAGTCGTTCATAAGATGAATAAGATGATTAAATCACAGAAGAATTGTCCAATTGGTTGCTATATCAGTGGCGACTTATTGCCCCAACGGCTCGTTTAAATGTACCTAAGGAGGGTTAGTATACCAATGGTTCACTGATTCTTGAGATATCGGGCAAAATTAATAGCTTACGAATGTGCCCAGGACATCTACTAATTACTGCTTGTGTATGTTATGAGATTCTGACTATTAGGGATAAAGCGTAGCCTTCCCAGTTTTAATATTATTTTTTTTTCCTATTACAGTCATCCTATTCGACTGGGTGGTTTTCCTAGTGTGCGGTTCCGGGTTGCATCCTGCCTCCTTAGGAGTCCATCACTTTTCTCACTATGTGCACTGTTTCTAGTAGCACACTCTTCTGCATGAGTCCTGGAGCTACTTCGGCTTCTTCTAGTTTTCCCAGATTCCTTTTCAGGGAGCTTGAGATCGTGCCCAGTGTTCCTATGATTATGGGTACAATTCCCACTGGCATATCCCATATCCTTCTTATTTCGATTTTCAGGTCTTGATACTTTTTAATTTTTTTCTCTTTCTTTCCCATGTATTATTATTATTATTATTATTATATTATTATTATTATTATTATTATTATTATTATTATTATTATTAAGAGATTTTACCCTAACGGTATCAAGTTATGGTACTGACTTTGGTGCAACATAACTTAATTTCAGATATGTGGTTATAGTTAGTGTTATTAATTACACGAACACCGGATACTTCTTCGTCGAAGCCGAAGGGGTTAGCTGACTTTTACCCCCGAAAATAGAAAATAGAAAACACAGCGATGAAAAAGAGAGAAAGGAATTGAAATACAACAGCAATCTTTACAGATCCCTCAAAATCTTAAGCTGACATAAATATTCACACATATAAAATATCTACAAAAAAAAAATATTCTGATGATTCACCAGAAACTCAGCAGTGAGTTAATCATCATCATCATCATCATTATAAGATATGAATATATTTAAGAATAAAATATACACGTACAATAGTCTATCTTTTGGGGAGGGGAACCGTACATTCCCCTCTCAACAAAGCTTCCTCTTCCCCTCTTCTTCACGGATAAATAATAATAATAATAATAATAATAATAATAATAATAATAATAATAATAATAAATACGAAGTACATAACAAGATACTGGGGGAAAAATGATATGAAAAGATGAAAAACTAAAAAAAAAAAATGTTTTCTTAAGGCTGGGGAATTATTATAAATTCCCTTTCATTTCTCTCCTTCTTCCTCCTCTCCCCTTCCCTCTTCTTCCCCTCCCTACCACAATTATAATACATTCCATCTCCCCACTCCCATTATCTCCTTCTCCCCAACCCTTCCCCCCTCTTCCCTCAACCCCTCACCATCTTCCCTACCCCACACTTCCATCACGTATACCAAAAGCATAACAAGATTACAAGAGAGAGAGAGAGAGAGAGAGAGAGAGAGAGAGAGAGAAGAGAGAACCTCACGACGATGATGATACGTGTACGAGTCTGGTTTTCTGGTTATAATTCCGACCCCCCCTCTCCCCAACCCCCAACCAAGCGAACCCGCGACCGAGGAGGACCTCTCTCTCTCTCTCTCTCTCTCTCTCTCTCTCTCTCTCTCTCGAGTCGAGAGACGTCGAAGGCGCAACACGAGGGACGCTTGGCTCTGGCTCCTGGGGTCACGTGGCTCAAAGAACTCGTAAAAGCGAAATCTCCCCCTTCCCCTTTACCTCCCCCTCCCTTCCCACCACTCTCCTCTCCCCCTCTTCCCTTAACACAGACCAACAATAGACCACCCAACCCCTTTCCTTCCCCTCCCTCTCCCTCAACACATAGACCACCCCTACCCCTTCCCTCCCCTTCCCTAACCCCCATATTTCTGCCCCCTTCCTACTGAGGCTCTACAGCATGGACGCAAATAGAAATGGACACTGAGATCCGTTTTGTATTCGCGAAGGTATTTCAGATCAATAAAAGCCTTCGTGCCATCTCCAGCAAAAACAATTACAGCTCAGGCGTGCATTTGTAATTATCAATTTACCTACAGCTAATCTTTCTATCTGTCTATCTATCTATCTATCTATCTATCTATCTATCTATCTATCTATTTATCTATTTATATATATACATATACATATAATTATAATTATATATATATATATATATATATATATATATATATATATATATATATATTATATAATTATATATGTATATGTATATATAAATAAATAAATATATATATATATATATATATATATATATTTATATATAAATACATATATGTACATATATATACTGTATATATTTATATATAAATATATATATATATATATATATATATATATATATATATATATATATATATATATATATATATATACATATCTATATGTACATTTCAAATTCAGCTTTTCATTGGGCTCTAGCAATGAAGGAAATACAATTGCATTTTGAATTTTTAATTACGAAATTTAAGCTGTCAAACCAAGCACAGGGGCCACTTTTGGTCAATCAGCGCTCTAGACAGCGAAAGGGGAGAGTTGGAGCGGTTGGACAGCAAGGTAAAGGGATCCAAAAAATAAAGGAGATGAAGTACAATTTTCTAAAGGTGGAACTGGGAGAAAATCCCAGTTATACCAATAATTAATAGTTAGAGAGGTTGAACAGCAAGATTTATATGTGCATGGTAAAAAAAAAAGATTTGTGTGTCTGTCCGCACTTTTTCTGTCCGCCCTCTGATCTTAAAAACTACTGAGGCTAGAGGGCTGCAAATTGGTATGTTGATCATCCACCCTTCAATCATCAAACATACCAAATTTCAGCCCTCTAGCCTCAGTAGTTTTTTTTAAAATTGTATTTAAGGTTAAAGTTAGCCATAATCCTGCGTCTGGCAACGATATATGATAGGCCACCACCGGGCCGTGGTTAAAGTTTCATGGGTCGCAGCTCGTACAGCATTATGCCGAGACCACCGAAAGATAGATCTATTTTCGGTGGCCTTGATTATACGCTTTAGCGGCTGTACAGAAAACTCGATTGCGCCGAAAACTCCGGCGCATTTTTCACTTGTTTTATATGAAAGGCGGAATTGGGAGAAACCCCCACACTACGAATTAATAGTTAGAGAGGCTGAAAAAGAAAATATTTAAAAATGCATGGTAAGAAAAGTTCTCTTTCCCAAGAGCAATACGAAGGAATATTTTGAACAAAGGAAAATCGTGACTAACAACGATAAAGCAGTGAGTTACAGAGCAAAGCATTGTTCAGGAACAATTACTTCTATAGGTCAATCCATCAATTCGTTTCCGGAAGCACTGGATACAAGCAAACACTGGGTGCAAACTCCCAGCTGTATACGTCTAGTTCTGTTGAGATGACAGAACCCTTTTAGGCTCTCTCTTTCTTTCTCTCTCTCTCTCTCTCTCTCTCTCTCTCTCTCTCTCTCTCTTTGTCGTCGCGACCAACTCTTTAATAAAAAAAACTAGGATTTAAAAGACTTTCTCCCAGTCGTGATAAATGGAAATAATGATAAAAGTTGGATAATAATAATAATAATAATAATAATAATAATAATAATAATAATAATAATAATAATAATAATAACTACCGTGGGCCAACATTTTCAAGGGCAATAAAAATTAAAGAGATACATTCATGCTTGCTTATAATCTATATTATCTGTCTATCTATTTATATATATACATATGCATATATATACATATGTATATATATGCATATGTTATATATTATATGTATATATAATATATATGCATGTATATATTATATATATGTATATATATACACATATATTATAAGGCAGATAAATTCCCTAAAACTGGCAGAAACGAGAGAGAGAGAGAGAGAGAGAGAGAGAGAGAGAGAGAGAGAGAGAGAGAGAGAGAGAGAGAGAGAGAGAAATAGTATTTCACTGAAAAATGAGAGAAAATTGGGCTGACCCATAAGTTAATAATTGACTGATATTCATCTCTTTTATGCGTAAGCGTAATGCTTGCATTAAAGTGGAGGTATTTTTGGAAGTGGGTATTTTCGAAAGTGGGCCAAGAAGAAAATTAGGCTCGATCATTTCATTTAATATTAACTGCTGTGTATAAAGTCTTTGGCCATCAAAGGTAATTTAAGGTAATTTCTACCTTACACGAACAATAACCTTTTTTCCAAAAATTATATGTATGTACACAAACATACAAACACATACAGTATATACATATGTGTGTGTGTATATTTACACATACAGAGAGAGAGAGAGAGAGAGAGAGAGAGAGAGAGAGAGATGGCAAAGAGAGAGAGAGATGGCAACCGTCGCATAATTGATAATAACAAGACATTAGAGAATCTTTTAGCTAAGATTTCTACCCACACAATAATAAGATAAAAAAAAAAAACTTTTGAAATGTAAAACTGAACACTCCAAAATAAGCCACCGGAACCTCGGATACAAGGTACAAAAAAAAAATAAAAATAAAAATTACAACGTGTACAAATATAATCAGTAGTATTAGTAGTAGTAGAAATAAGTCATTCACAAACCGTCCCCCCAGAAGAGGTAAGCATATCCACCCAGGCTCCGGCAACCCCGACTCCCAGTAGTCGTCGACTTGATTGAATCCAGGCGCAGACGCACCACCTTCCCGAATGACTGCGCCTGCGCGAAATGGGGGAAAACCTTGCTTTTGAAATACGCTAAAACGGTATCTAAAAATCTCCGGGATCGCGTGGATAGACGATAAATGAGGGAGGGAGGAAAATCGAAGGAAGGGAAGGGAAGATAGTTTATGAGGCTCTGTTGCCGGAATGGTTACTGGTTTGGGCGGCGGGCCGCGTGCAGACCGCCTCACGTGACACATTTATTTTTATATATTTCCGCCATAACCACTTTCCCTGGGATATAAAAAAACAGTTAGATGAACACCTCGAGTGACCAGGAACCCAAATCTCTCTCTCTCTCTCTCTCTCTCTCTCTCTCTCTCTCTCTCTCTCTCTCTTCTAAATGTTTCTATGAGCTTAAACTTAATTTCACAAATAATTCAACAAGGATAATTTAACATACCACGAATACTATCTTCCGTCACGACCTTTTTTTTGAACGGCGTTCTCATAAATAAATAAATAAGCGAGACACGAGACTTCCCCCCCCCTCTCTCTCTCTCTCTTTCCGCCTCCTTATATACAACGTGCCTGCGTATGTAAGTAAATTCACACACACACGCACACACACAAACAAACACGTTTATCATTTTCAGTACGTCACGTTTGATTAGCATACACGTGAATCTTGTAATTTCGTTTTTTTTATGTTATATAATTACTACGTTCAGTATTTGTGTCTGAGGAGTGTATGCATGTGAGTGAGTGTGCGTGTGGAGATTTTTTGAGAGAGAGAGAGAGAGAGAGAGAGAGAGAGAGAGAGAGAGAGAGAGAGAGAGAGAGAGAGAGAGAGAGAGAGTCTGAGTGAGAAATTGCGTGTGTGTGTGTGTGAGAGAGAGAGAGAGAGAGAGAGAGAGAGAGAGAGAGAGAGAGAGAGAGAGAGAGAGAGAGATTTGTGTCTGCGTGAATATGTGCGTGAGGAGATTTTGAGAGAGAGAGAGAGAGAGAGAGAGAGAGAGAGAGAGAGAGAGAGAGAGAGAGAGAGAGATCAATATCATACGCTTTTCCTAAGAAAGACATTTATATACCTGTTGTTTTTATGTCACCTAAATGGCTTTCTCGTAAATGGCTCAAATTTTCTTAATCTCTATATTATAAATAACTAACTCAATATTATAAATAACTGAATTGAATCAGCCTCTCTCTCTTTCTCCCCCCACCCCACGCCCCCGAGTCAGTTTACCCTCAATTCTATAACCTTTCATTTTTCAAGAGGCGGATCCATCCTTTCCTTCGGTTAGGTCACCGATTTTATGTATATATATATATATATATATATATATATATATATATATATATATATATATATATATATATATATACATATATATACACTGTACATATGTATATATATATGTGTGTGTGTATATGTATGCAGTATTTATATACACACATATATACACTTTTCTTTTTTTTTTTTTCTTTTTAACGTGCTTTTATTCCCATTTTTGTATGGGGTAAGCTCTCTGCCTTCTCTCTATATAAAACCTCACGTAGGCCTGTTCCTCTCTCTCTCTCTCTCTCTCTCTCTCTCGCCTCCACGATAAGTGACACGTGACTGGTACTGAAATCCCCTCTTCTTTTCCAAAATGGAGGAGGAGGAGGAGGAGGAGGAGGAGAGAGAAGACTTACGCGAGGAGAAGCCCCTGGGGAGGAGTTACATAACCACGGCGTACTATACTACTACTACTGCTACTACTACTACTACTTCTGCTATAATGCCAGGAGGTTGCCAAGAGCTACAGCAACTTACAGTCTTGAGGTTTAGTGAGTTATAATGATATTATTAACAAAATGTTATAATGATATTATTAACAAAAAGTTACAACGATATTAACAAAAAGTTACAATGATATTATTAGCAAAAAGTTACAATGATATTAACAAAAAGTTTATATTACCAAAAAGTTATAATGATATAAACAAAAAGTCATAATGATATTATTAACAAAAAGTTATAATGATATTAACAAAAAGTTATAATGACATTAACAAAAAATAATGTTATTAACAAAAAGTTATGATGACATTAACAAAAAGTTGCAATGATATTAACAAAAAGTTATAATGATATTATTAACAAAAAGTTATAATGATATTATCATTATAACAAAAAGCTACAATGATATTAACAAAAAGTTATGATATTATTAACAAAAATGTTACAATGATACTATTAACAAAAATTACACTGAGAGTTTGACTGACGATTGACATTCAAAAGACCAAATAAAATACTTTAAATTCTGAATAAAAGTGACATGATATGAATAACAGCGCGCTTGTTAAATTACCAAGATTAGATAATAATAATAATAATAATAATAATAATAATAATAATAATAATAATAATAATAATAATAATAATATTATGCCTTACTGGTAACAATTACACATACTCGTTTGGTCAACTATGTTGGCATAATTCATAATGGAACAAACAATCGCAAAAGAATAATAATAATACGCCTTACTGGTAACATTATAATGCTTGTTTGGTCAACCAGTTGGCATTGTTCATAATAATAATAATAATAATAATAATAATAATAATAATAATAATAATAATAATAATAATAATAATATCCTTTACTGTTTAAAATTCCAAATGCTTGTTTTGGTTAATTGTGTTGGCATAGTCCATATTGGAAAATACAAATACCTAAGAATTTTTTTTTAAATTTTAACTTGGATACCGACGGGACTGGCAACCATATTCCCCCCTGTTTGGCACACAGCAGCGAGCTTAACACCCAAATACGCGATATACCTGCTTTTTCAACGGTGAAACATCATACAAGCGAAGGAACACGGGAATGGAAAGATAATTCCGAAGCTTGGTCGAGGACGGGTGAGTTTGAAAACCGGCAGCCTGAGAAAGAGAGAGGATGGTCTGAAATACGACCTGTAGAGGAGAGTCGCAAACGGCCCCTTTGAGCCAAGAAAGAGGACTGACAGAAGAGTTAGCTGTTGGTAATGACAGTATTCTCAGTTCTAATGTACTCCAAGCCAAAAGGCCCACTTATGGGCCAATATGCCAATACAAACCTGCAGTAACTGGGATGGTGGGAAAACTTTGCAATCTGATGTGATCTCTCCTTGGCAAAATGTTCGATTAAATCCCTGTCAAGCAGAATCTGCTCATTTCTGCATACTTCTTTTCGTCATGTCACGTGAAAATAGCCAAGGATATTACAATTTAAGACAGGGAGAAAAATAAATGAAACGTAATTGAGACCACTTAAAGTGGGCAGACCTACAGAGCATGGTACGTATACGACACATTTTTGTTTGAACCTACATAAGAGGAATGGAATTTTAAGCCTACGTTCCCGATCGCAAATTCCTGAAATGCTAGTATTGCACCAGCCCCGGTTTTTTTGCCATGCCCCTAAGTTAGGTTAGGTTAAATTTACCCATCATTCATAATTTGGGTGTGGGAAACATAATGAGATTATTTTCAATGAAATTCTATGGTTAGTTTTTAAGATATGGCGTCCAGCTTTTTTTTCAGGGAAAGGTCCCGTACTCTGTTACATCTCGGGAAAATGCTTCCCAATCTTTTCTAAAATGACGACACGTAACGAAAAGTGACACCAAAATTCAACAACAACAACAAAAAATAGAAGACGCTACATTAAACCACAAACAATAAACCCCACAACAAACATAGGCCTAAGAGAGAGACACCACCTGATTTCGTATAATAAACTGTGTAGATACCATTATCTTCGAGTAGGTATGAAGTACCCTCCGCTACACATCAAAAATAGCCTCTTGGGAGGCATAACCCCACTCCCTGCCTAAGTTGAATAGGCCTAATCCCCCCCTCCTTTTTTTTTATTTGAGTTTTATTTTCTTCGGTGCTTCGACAATCGTCGTCTTTTTTATTCTGGGAAGGAATGTCGTACGAGTTTCAGTGGCCTCGGCGCTCCAAGGACCTTGAAAAAGGTCAAAGAGACAAAGGAATTTTAGACTCTTGACCATTTTCAGCGTCAAAGAATGGTATAAAAAAACAGGCGTCACGTGATTTCCCATAAGCGTTGACAGCATCGTAGCTGTAGTAATTATTATTATTATTATTATTATTATTATTATTATTATTATTATTATTATCGTAACTGTAGTAATTATTATTATTATTATTATTATTATTATTATTATTATTATTATTATTATTATTATTAATATTATGATCGTAGCTGTAGTAACTATTATTATTATTATTATTATTATTATTATTATTATTATTATTATTATTATTATTATTATTACTATCAACAATGAAGGTACTATAAGAGATCTCCAACACTGCGTACCTTCGATCTGGCGATCAATTTGTAAGGAGGGTTGACTTGCTATTAATGATCTTCGTTGATGGTGTTTCGGACAGGTAGTTTATTTATATATCTAGGAGTGAGTTGGGGGCGGGGAGGAGGAGGAGGGGGTGGGGAAGGGGGTTGTAAATGCGGCAAAAAACTTCTCATAAAAAGGTGGATTTTAAATTGTTGTAAACAAGATTAACTAGTGACGTCGTTACGTGAAAAGACTGGTAAACTGGAAGAGAGAGAGAGAGAGAGAGAGAGAGAGAGAGAGAGAGAGAGAGAGAGAGAGAGAGAGAGAGAGCTTATAAACGAAAATAATTTCTACTGTCAATAAAAATGAACGTAGAGAGAGAGAGAGAGAGAGAGAGAGAGAGAGAGAGAGAGAGAGAGAGAGAGAGAGAGAGTCTCATAAACGAAAGTTATTTCTACAGTAAATAAAAAAAATGAACGTAGAGAGAGAGAGAGAGAGAGTCTCTTAAACGAAAGTCTTTTCTACAATATATAAAAAAATGAATGAACTTGAGAGAGAGAGAGAGAGAGAGAGAGAGAGAGAGAGAGAGAGAGTCTTATAAACAAAGTTATTTTTATTATATAAAATGAAGAGAGAGAGAGAGAGAGAGAGAGAGAGAGAGAGAGAGAGAGAGAGAGAGAGAGAGAGAGAGAGAGTCTCTTAAACGAAAGTTTTTTCTACAATATATAAAAAAATGAACTTGAGAGAGAGAGAGAGAGAGAGAGAGAGAGAGAGAGAGAGAGAGAGAGAGAGAGAGAGAGAGAGTCATAAACGAAAGTTATTTCTATAAAATAAAAAATGAACGTAGAGAGAGAGAGAGAGAGAGAGAGAGAGAGAGAGAGAGAGAGAGTCTTATAAACGAAAGTTATTTCTATAATATAAAAAATGAACGTAGAGAGAGAGAGAAAGAGAGAGAGAGTAGCCTCACAAAACGAAACCCATCTATATCAACAGAAAATGAATGCCGAGAGGGAGAGAGAGAGAGAGAAAGAGAGTCTCATAAACGAAAGTTATTTCTATAGTAAATAAAATACTGAACGTACAGAGAGAGAGAGAGAGAGAGAGAGAGAGAGAGAGAGAGAGAGAGAGAGAGAGAGAGAGAGTATGTAGCCTCATAAAACGAAACCCATCTATATCAATAAAAAATGAATACCGAGAGAGAGAGAGAGAGAGAGAGAGAGAGAGAGAGAGAGAGAGAGAGAGAGAGAATGTCAATGCCCTATTTATAAAAAAAAACAAAGAAGGAAAAGGCTTAACGCCAGAACAACCAGACGTAGGGTCATATGGTCCGGCCTATAGTCTCTCTCTCTCTCTCTCTCTCTCTCTCCAGGGGTCGTTGAGTATCGGAGCCCGCCGCAGGGATTAGGCCTAACCGCTCATCATGTGACTGTGAAAGTGAGCAGTCACCCGATGATAAATGGAGAGAGAGAGAGAGAGAGAGAGAGAGAGAGAGAGAGAGAGAGAGAGAGAGAGAGAGAGGCCTCTGAATTGATGAGATATGAGGAGCCAAGAGCCGTGTCACCATATCAACAGCCATTATCATAACCACCATACGTCTACGCACACACACACAAAATCACCATACACATACACGCGCACATACACACATGCGCAAACAAACACGTCGCGTTTCTTTTGTTATTTGGTCTAAGGTTGTTAACACGGCCTTTGTCACCTTTTAGGGAAGTGTTCAACATCGGCATACATAAACACGCATACGCATTCATTCATAAGCATACAATACACTAGATTTATTTATTGCAGCACCACACAGAAATTACCATAAAAGCCAAAATATTTTTTTTATTTATAACAACATCATCATCATCATTATCACTGTGACCTAACACACACACACACACACATACACACACCATACATACACACACGCGCGCGTGCATGCAATACTGAAATACACAATTTTCATCAGCTCTAAATATAAAAACCTATTAACATTATATACGTACAAGTGAAGTGGATCACACATACACATATATATATATCAATTATCAATTCAAATATTATCAAAATCATACCCCACAGACACAATATATACTTATTTTTCTAACTACATTCCAACAGGCACACGTATAAAATACACAACATTTTACTTAATTGCATGATTTACAGAAAACAAATTTACAAACTCGAAATACACCCTATGTCTTTATTTCTCATATTATCTAAAAACTTATTACCTTTATAAACACAGAATACACATTAAGTTCTCTTCTGTAAATACTTAACACTAATTGGGAAATACACTCAGTTACCTAATCCAGAAAAATACAATGTCTATTAATACCTAAAACAGATTTGCAAATATGAAATAAAAAAATAACGATAGAACATTTTTAAAATGAGAGTAACCCTAAAAAAAAAATGTAACTACGGTAGTGTTTCAAAAATTACATAAAATATTCGAAACAGAAACCATATTCCATTTAGATATTCATGTGTAGGAAGTCACATGAAACATCAAATGTGAGTGTAAAGATATTTACGAAGCCTCCCCCACGCCCCGACCTTCTTCCACACGTAGACACATTAGGCCTACGTGATGTATAAGCCTCTAGCCTATTTATGGGCCCGGCAACACAAGTCAATAACCCCGTGGCCTAAGCATAGATAAGTAAAACAGAGGGGGGGTGGGGGGTGGGGAGAGAAGGAGCACTTTCAGTCTCATGCTCCCAGTGGCTGATAGGTGAGAGACAAGTGTAGTATACATACATACAACATACATACATACATACGTACGTATAAAGATAAAATATATATATACACTATATATATGTGTGTATACTATACTTGTATATATATATATCTCTATAAATATATATATATATATATATATATATATATATATATATATATACATATATACATATATATATATATATATATATATATATATATATATATATATATATATATATATATATATATATATATATATATATATATATTGCCACACAGGGGCAAAATAGGAAAATTACTTCAAGGCCTTGACGAAAAAAAATGTGAACAATTTTTCAAATAGGCGATGACATAATAATAATAATAATAATAATAATAATAATAATAATAATAATAATAATAATAATAATAATAATAATAAAAATAATATATGCATATATACATATACTTGTATGTAAAGTTAACCCCAATGAACATTCTAATCAAACACTCAACAAATAAATAAGAAAATAAACAAATAAATAAATAAATACAAAATAAATTATATGAATAAACAAATACAAATCTTTCTTCAGATGGAGCCAGGGATCACGTAGCCACGCAACCGGAGGCTTCCTATTGAGGGAGTTCTGAGAAACCTGTTTAGGACTCTTTAAAAAAAAAAAAAAAAGTCCACTAACGACTATTTTGGAAGAGATAAAAAAAAAAAAAGAGTAAGAATGCGATGATTTTTTATTTTATTTTACATATTACCTTTTACGATCACTTCTTTTTTTTTTTTATTCTATTTATCATCTTTAACGATGACATTTTCTTCCTTAAAATTGCATCGATTTCTTACTTTGGTTTCGTTTTACGGGCTTAAAATTTTTTTTTTCTTAATCTTCCCGTTTTTTTAAATTTCCAATTCGATAGGCTTCTTGTTTTATTTATTCTTCCCGTTTCCGTTGTTCCATGTTTCGGTCATGCATTTTTAGGCAAGAGGAAACGGATAGTTTTCATGTTTCTTTTCTCTATTTTTGCTGGGATTTTATCTTTATTGTCTATTTAATGAAAAAAAAGGAAAGATAATTGACTTCGCTGTCAAATCAATACTGAATCCAAGTTTTCTTTGGGCGATCAATTTTTTACGAAACGTTATCTATGGCCACACACTGTTTAACGAATAATTTTCAGTTCGGAAATGAAAATAGACTATGAAAAATTATATATGTATATATATACTGTATATATATTTGTGTGTGTGTGTGTTACGTACACACACACACACACACAAGCGTATCCAAAAAAGCTCGAAGAATTCGACGAAGTTAAGAGGGCATTGTGGCTATTACAATTTCATGTGTATCTGGTAAAATGTGACCAGTAGATTCTACACACACACACACACACACACACACACATATATATATATATATATATATATATATATATATATATATATATATATATATATATATATATATATATATATATATATATATATATATATATATATATATATATATATATATATATATATATATACATATACATATATATATATATATATATACACGAGTATATACATAATATTAAAGCTGTTGCTAAGAAAAGTAAGCTAAAAAGAACGCATCCAAGATTTAAGAAACAAAAACTTACGCAAAATATTTCAATTAACAGTAATTCCAATATTCAATTACAGATTATAAAAAATTAACAAATTCGTACTGAGTGTTCCATTCTGACATAAAAAAAAAAAAGTTCAAAGATTCCTGAGAAAAAAAAAATTTGGTTAAAATGCTTCCCTCCCCAAAAAAAAAATTGTATTTTAACATTTTTTTTTTACTATAGTTCCTAAAAAGCTCACACCATCACATGGACGTTTAAATTCGACGTAAACGGTGTAACGGTTTGCTGGGAATAATTTCATTTAAAAATATGCAGGTTAATTACATAGTGGGTCATTTCTCAATGCAGATTATTTCCAACTCACACGTGGCACAGTAGGAAAACTATTTCCAAGGCCTTGACGAAAAAATTCGAAACATTTTTCAAATAAGCGATGACATACGAGAATTGGTATTATACTATGAAAAGCTAGTAATAATAATAAGAAGAATATTATTATTATTATTATTATTATTATTATTATTATTATTATTATTATTATTATTATTACTTATATGACTGTTGTTGCTAGATTAAAATAATGTTAATGAATATTATTATCCTATTATCATCATCATTATCACCGTAATCAATTATTATTATTATTATTATTATTATTATTATACGATAATAATGACAATTATCATCATGATATAACTGATATAAGTAATTATATCAAAATTACACAAAAAGCTATAAATAAGTACTATTACAATTAATACCGCTACAGCAACAGCAATAATAATAATAATAATAATAATAATAATAATAATAATTAGATTACGATGATAATGATGATGACGATGATGATAATAAGAGAATAATAATCATTAACATTATGTTAATCCAGCAACAACAGTCATATAAGTTATAGTAATACTACTACTACTACTACTACTACTACTACTACTACTAATAATAATAATAATAATAATAATAATAATAATAATAATAATTAGATTACGATGATAATGATGATGACGATGATGATAATAAGATAATAATAATCAATAACATTATGTTAATCCAGCAATAAGAGTCATATAAGTTATAATAATACTATTACTACTACCGTTACTACTACTACTACTACTACTACTACTACTACTACTACTACTAATAATAATAATAATAATAATAATAATAATAATAATAACGCCTCCTCTCCCATACCCATCAGTCTGGGGCATGTGGCATTAGGGCAAAGTAACGGTCCCTCCTGCTTATTGGTTAGCTATTGAGAGACCTTAACTAACCTGGTAACCTCAGAAAAGCGCCAGGGGGTATGGGGTGGGTATTTGGGTGGGGGTGGGGGAAGGGTGGAGGGGGAGGGGCACCTCGGCGCCCAAGGGAGACGAATGCAGGGCGTCCTTTGTGTCTCGGGCATGGGACTTGACCCGAGAGGGGCAAATAGGAAATGCCATTCATTATAGGTGACTCGAGTTCAGGCGAGGTTTTGGAGAGAGAGAGAGAGAGAGAGAGAGAGAGAGAGAGAGAGAGAGAGAGAGAGAGATGGATAATTCATTAGGTAACTGATACTATCTCTCATACAGGCTATATGTGTAAGAAACGATTTATGAGAGAGAGAGAGAGAGAGAGAGAGAGAGAGAGAGAGAGAGAGAGAGAAAATTCATTACGGAACTAATAATATCTCTCATATATATGTGTAAGAAACGATTTATGAGAGAGAGAGAGAGACTGCCTCCGTTTAACTCTTACAAAGAGAGAGAGAGAGAGAGAGAGAGAGAGAGAGAGAGAGAGAGAGAGAGAGAGAGAGAGAGCGTAAGTGTATTCATAAGTGAATGTCTCTTTGTGTATGCGTGTATGTATACCTTTCTGTGTATGTTGGGAACTATGAACAGAGATGATGCCTTGTGTTAACTATCGTAAAACATATATAATTCTTTTATATTCTCGAGAAAATGGCAAGACTCCATATTCTTGAACTATTGCTATTATTATTATAAAAAAAAAAAACGGTCCGAGATGTGATTTGTTTAAAAAAAAAAAAAGCTAAGAAGGAATTTTAGTACATTAAACAATAACGGCACTGTGACATACTTGAAGTTCATGGACATATCCGGAATACTAATGTGCCGACAGTACTCCATCCTGTGCCTAAAGCATTTTATCAACATACGTATTTCAAGAACTGGATGAGAACATTACTGTGGGAGTTTTTGTTGATAGCCACTGCCCTGACAAGAATGATTACAATTATACCAATGTTATAAGTGAATTCATTGAGAATTACCTCAATCCTATGCAAGTGAATTCATAATGAAATTTTGTAACCGTAAAAATAAATTAAAATATCAGGTCCTGATTGCGTGTATATACATACATATATATACATATATAAGTATATATTTTTACGTGATCATACATATCTACATACAGACATACATACAGACATACATACATACATATATATATATATATATATATATATATATATATATATATATATATATATATATATATATAATACACACATATGTATGTGTATGTATATAAACTACATACACATATATGTACATATGTATATATGTGTGTGTGTGTGTGTGTATGTGAGTGTGTTTGTTTGTTTATTTGGACGCGAACAAAAACAATTTCAAACCAAGCAGCGAGATGGGAGCGCGTCCAACGCTGGATAATCATAACACATCATTAAATATAATCATTAGTCTATAAAGATTACGACGCGACCCAGTTACTGTGCTGCGAGAAACAGTCATGGCTAACTTACTCAACAGCCGGTAGAGTAGTATTAGCAGTAGTAGTAATAGTAATAGTATTAGTAATAGAAGCAGTAGTAGAAGCCATTCATGAGAACTTAGAACTTTGGGTCTGAAATTTTGCTTAACATATTTTATGAGTTCGTTTATGCTGAACGTCGCCTCCCTTCCGGAAATATATGATGGCGATAATGAGAGAAAAACGCTTTAAACAAACAGAGAGAGAGAGAGAGAGAGAGAGAGAGAGAGAGAGAAGGGAAGGGGGCGTTAAAATTCATGTGGCTTTGCAAATTTTAATACAATGAATACCTTTCGTAGCTAATCTAGATAGCAAATACATTAGCTAAATTTGAGGTGATAAAGTAAGACTTTGATTAAAGAAAATACTAAAAAAAAAAATGCGCCGAAGTTTCTTCGGCGCAACCTAGTTTTCTGCACAGCCGCTACAGCGTATAATCAAGGCCACCGAAAATAGATCTATCTTTCGCTGACCCCGGTATAATGCTGTATGAGCCGCGGTCCATGAAACTTTAACCACGGCCCGGTGGTTACCTATCTTATTTCGTTGCCAGAAGCACGATTATGGATAACTTTAACCTTAAACAAAAATAAAAAATGCTCAGGTTATAGGGCTGCAATTTGGTATGTTAGATGATTCGAGGGTGGATGATAAACATACCAATTTGCAGCCCTCTAGCCTCAGTAGTTTTTAAGTTAGATGATTGGAAGGTGGATGATAAACATAACAATTTGCAGCCCTCTAGCCTCAGTAGTTTTTAAGATGTGAGGGCGGACAGACAAAGCCGGCACAACAGTTTTCTTTTACAGAAAACTAAAAATGAAATACATTGAAAATTGGCACTTTTCAATAAAGCAGAAAGCAGAAAGAAACTATTGCAAAAATTTAATAGTGTGCAAGTAACATGAAGTACCATGCAATGCAAATCCAAAATTTGGTGAAAAAAAATTTATAACACTGCGTAACAAAGCAAAAAAAAAAAAAAATTTCCATTACAAATGACGCAAGTAGCTTAAGTACTTCAGTAAATAATGTGATGAATTCCAATACCACTTAACGTATTACATATTCAGCGTGACATGAATCACGCAAATGACTGTGTTTAGCTTTCGTGATGATGAATGGAGGACATGGAGGAGGAGGAGGAATAGGAAGGGGAGAGGGAGAAAGAGGAAGAGTAATAAGAGGAGAAAGAAGGGAGGAAAATGAGGATGAGGAGGAATAAGAGGAGGACAAAGAATGAAGGAGGAGGAGGAGGAGATAGAAGATGAGGAGAATGAAGAAGCGAAGGGAAAGAGAAAGAGGAGGAAGAAGAGCAGGAAAAAGCTGAAGGGAGGAGGAGGAGGAGGAGGAGGAGGAGGAGGAGGAGGAGGAGGAGGAGGAGGAGGAGGAGGAGGAGGAAGGTTTTCAGGAAGAGGAAATAGGAAATAAAGATACACACCAAGTATGGAGGTCAAAAAATAAAGAAGAAGAAGAAGAAGAAGAAGAAGAAGAAGAAGAAGAAGAAGAAGAAGAAGAAGAAGAGTAGGAGAAGGAGGAAAGGGGAAGGAGGAAAGGAGCAGGCAAACGTGACAAGAGAAGCACAACAGGACGATAAGTGGGGGGGGGGAAGTACGTAATACTCCTTTGTCCACCCCACATTTAACATTAAACCCCCTCCCCCTTCCTCCCCTATCCAACTTCCCCCCCACTCCCTTACCCACCCCACGCACGCACGAAAGCGAAAGTGTATCATCACGGTGAATGTGTTTTGAATGTGTGTATGTGAGTGTGTTTTTATATACATTTAAGCGCGGCAAGAAAGTCGAATATGCAAATTGCCGAGTTCCAAATGCGGTCATTGGCCTCGCAGCTTGTTATTAGGTGCGACAGAGAGAGAGAGAGAGAGAGAGAGAGAGAGAGAGAGAGAGAGAGGTGCCTTCGCCATATTTACATAATAGGTGCGACAGAGAGAGAGAGAGAGAGAGAGAGAGAGAGAGAGAGAGAGAGAGAGAGAGAGAGAGAGAGAGAGAGGTGCCTTTGACCATATTTACATATCAAAAATCTTTGAATAGTACTTTATTTTAAAAGAGAGAGAGAGAGAGAGAGAGAGAGAGAGAGAGAGAGAGAGAGAGAGAGAGAGAGAGGTGCCTTCGCCATATTTACATATCAAAAATCTTTGAATAGTACTTTATTTTAAAAGAGAGAGAGAGAGAGAGAGAGAGAGAGAGAGAGAGAGAGAGAGAGAGAGAGAGAGAGAGAGAGAGAGAGAGGTGCCTTCGCCATATTGACTCAACATAAATATTTGAACAGTACTTTATTTCAACAGAGAGAGAG
>NC_089791.1:29245887-29255887 GCF_040412425.1 Macrobrachium rosenbergii | reverse complement strand
AAAGAACAGATATTTCAAGGAAAAAATTTTATGGAACAGAGATTTTAAAGAACCAAGATTTTAAGGAACAGAAATTTCAAGGAACGGAGATTTTAAAGAACAGATATTTTAAGGAGCCGAGATTATAAGGAACAAAGATTTTAAGGAAAAAATTTTTAAGGAATCGAGATTTTAAGGAAAAAATTTCAAGGAACCGAGACTTTAAGGAAAATTTGTCAAGAAATAGACATTTTAAGGAACCGGGATTTTAAGGAACTGAGATTTTAAGGAACAGGTTTTAATCATCTGAGATTTTAAGGAACAGAAATTTTGAGGAAAAAAATTTATGGAACAGAGATTTTAAAGAACCGAGATTTTAAGGAACAGAAATTTTTAGGAAAAAATTTTATGGAACAGAGATTTTAAAGAACCGAGATTTTAAGGAACAGAAACCTCAAGGAACAGAGATTTTAAGGAACAGATATTTTAAGGAACCGAGATTATAAGGAACAGGTATTTTAAAGAACCGAAATTTTCAGGAACAAAGATTTTAAGGAACAGGTATTTTAAGGCAAAAATTTCAAGGAATGAGATTTTAAAGAACCGAGATTACAAGGAACAGAAATTTTAAGGAACCGACATTTTTAGGAAAAAAATGTTAAGGAACAGAAATTTAAAGGAACCGAGATTTTAAGGAAAAAATTTCAAGGAACAGAGATTTTCAGGAACGGAGATTTTGGGGAAAAAATTTCAAGGAACAGATTTTAGAGAACCGAGATTTTAAGGAACAGAAATTTCAAGGAACGGAGATTTTAAGGAACACAGGTTCATTACCCCCTGAAGCGAGCACTAAACATCAAAGGACTTCAATAACTTCCTGCCAACATCACTGACCTCTTTGAGGGACAACATCGTAACATCATAATTATTATTATTTATTATTATTATTATTATTATTATTATTATTATTATTATTATTATATTATGTAAGAAGGCGAAAAAACACTCAAAGAGGAACTTCCTACCCTATTAAGTAACCCCTCCCTCCCTCCCCTAATATACCTGGGATAACTCGTTCAACTCGCCCAGAACTCCCACCCCCTCCACCCCCAAATTTAAAGCCCAGCACGCAGCTATTATTACGATGTTACGAAGTGTTGGATGAGAGAGAGAGAGAGAGAGAGAGAGAGAGAGAGAGAGAGAGATAGGGTTCGTCGTCCGGCCACTCACCTCCTCATGTTGAGAATGAGATGGGAGAGGGAGGAGAGGGGGAACTGGGGAGACGACGGAAAGGGAGGGGGGGAAAGGACATCATCCCCTTCCCTCCCCCTCTCCCCCACCTTTCCCCAGCAACAGCCCCATCGTTCATCACGACGTCGGTGCTCTTCTTCCTTCCCTTCCCCTTCCCCTTCCCCTCCCTCCCCCTTCCCTATCAGTAACGCCCAACGAGGGTCATTTTCAAGGACCTTCCTTCTTGCTATTGTCAAAGTGTGCTTACTACCTTGTCAATCTATACAAAGGGGTAAAATACAGGAGGCACATACACTCATGTATAAATGCATACATCAGATATACACGCACATACCGTACAATCGTTCCGTTTGTGCGTGGCACTCACCCCTCTGGGTTATTCTTTGTTGTTATTCTATCTTTTATGCCTACGAGAGTTTCTCAACGCAGCTATGAAGAGAAACCAACTGTTACTCAACTGCAGGCGGCACTGCTGATTAATTCGATTATCTCTTGCCAGGAAAAGTATTTGAAACACCACTCTTAATCTCTCTCTCTCTCTCTCTCTCTATATATATATATATATATATATATATATATATATATATATATATATATATATATATATATGTGTGTGTGTGTGTGTGTGTGTGTATAATATATGGCATAACCACAATGTCCTCTTAACATATTTGGTAAAAGTGACCAGTAGGGTCTATGTGTATGTACGTATGCATGTGTATGTATAAGTATATATGTGTGCGTGCGTGCGTGTGCGTTGCAATTATAAGCAAGTAATAAACATAAACTACTACAATTACTCATAACTGTCTGTTAAATGAGATTTACCAAAAGTAATTCAAGTAAATAACGAATAATAATATGCCGTTGTTGTTGATGATGAGCATATTTTTACCAAAACTGCAAAATTTAAGGAGCATTTAATGTATTTCAGATGATAAAAACAACAGCATTTTCCATCTGTGTCAAATTTCCGAAGGCAGTATTCACAGCTGGTGATCCTTTCGAAAAAAAAAAAAAACCTCCCCTGTTCCACAAAAGCTATGAGAAAATTACGTCATCCGCATTACGAAATACACAGAGCTCTGTTCCTACCGAACTAGCAGAGCACTGTCAATGACACTGGAGAGAGAGAGAGAGAGAGAGAGAGAGAGAGAGAGAGAGAGAGAGAGAGAGAGAGAGAGAGTTCTTGAAATACTCTAAATATTTCTCGTAATTATCCCTATGTTCTTTGACCTTGCCAGGTCAAACTCGGTCGCCCAAGTCAGCTCAGTTCCTTAGAATAGAGTCTTTAATCAGAGGAGGTAAACTTCAAAGGGTTTAAACTCACGTCCAGGACATCAAATACAAAAGTTAGTGACATATAATAATACCCGAATTCCATAATCAGTTTTATGTAAGTAACATCTCGCCTACAGCTAAGTCTGCTTGTGTGTATTTATGTACGTTTATCCTGAATTATTACTGTTGCTGATAGTGCTTCTGCCTGTATGTATGTGTGTGTGTATATATATATATATATATATATATATATATATATATATATATATATATATAATATAAATATGTACTTGTGTGTGCGTGTATATATATATATATATATATATATATATATATATATATATATATATATACATATACATACATACATATAAATATATTCCCAGAGCTTTCACTTCCACAAATCTCCACTCATACCCAGACTCCCATCTCATAGTTCCTCCCTCATTCAAGCAGGCCTTGGTCTTCCAACTCTCCTGGAGTCCACAGGAACCCAGCTGACAAACTCGCGTGCTTTTCTCCCATGCGAAGGACATGTCTAAACCATCTCCATCTCCCTTTCATCACTATCTCACCTACTTATGGAACCCCTGTAATTTCCTCAAGGTATCATTCCGACATCTATCCCGCCATTTGACTCCTAATATTATTTATCTAAAATTTTATTCTTAAATCTACAGAATACTTTAGATAATTTTGCTTTCGTTTGGGTCCACTAAATAATAATAAGTAAGGCATTATTATTATTATTATTATTATTATTATTATTATTATTATTATTATTATTATTATTATTATTATTATTATTATTATTAAGTTTTAAATTTCAGCTCAAGAGAACCTATATAATATACATTACAGATTCTCTTGAGTTGGAATTAATAATAATAATAATAATAATAATAATAATAATAATAAATAATAATAATAATAATAATAGTAATAAACTTTCCTTGTTCATATATTCCCCCAATTGGTGTCCACTTACTATAACTTCCTTTTATTCCACGTCTCTCCTTCACCTCCTCCTCCTCCTCCTCCTCCTCCTCCTCCTCCTCCTCCTCCTCCTCCTCCTCCTCCTCCTCCTCCTCCTCCTCCTCCTCCTCCTCCTCCTCCTCCTCCCCCAACACCCAGCAACCTACCACAGCTTTCCTCACCAGCTTTAAAAGCCAACTTTCACCTGGTTTGTCATTAAAAAGAAAAAAAAAAAAAAAAAAAAAAAGAGGCTTTGGCAACGCCAAGTGGGCGATCGTTTGTTTGTTTGTTTGTTTCCTAAAATTACAAAACAGACATACAAAGATATATAACAAAAATAAACAGAAACGCAGATATACTGAGATATACTTAGGTGGGAATGTTTGGTGATGGATGTCTTTGTTGAGAGAGAGAGAGAGAGAGAGAGAGAGAGAGAGAGAGAGAGAGAGAGAGAGAGAGAGAGAATTTGGAATTTGGAACTGAATCCATAAACTGTCTTGTTAACAGCACTTCTAATACTCTGTATTTTCACTATACATCAATAACGCTCCGTTGATGTCGTTGACCTACAAGAGAGAGAGAGAGAGAGAGAGAGAGAGAGAGAGAGAGAGAAATTTCAATCTCAGAAAATACCCTAGAAACTGATTTGTTTAAATCATTTACAACTCAGTTCCAGTTTGACCTCTGTTGACCTCAGCCCAAATTCCTGTTCTTTACCGGCCAATTCCAGAAGATTACGTGAGCAAATTACGGACAACGAGAGAGAGAGAGAGAGAGAGAGAGAGAGAGAGAGAGAGAAATTTCAATCTCAGAAAATACCCTAGAAACTGATGTGTTTAAATCATTTACAACTCAGTTCCAGTTTGACCTCTGTTGACCTCAGCCCAAATTCCTGTTCTTTACCGGTCAATTCCAGAAGATTACGTGAGCAAATTACGGACAACGAGAGAGAGAGAGAGAGAGAGAGAGAGAGAGAGAGAGAGAGAGAGAGAGAATTCCAATATCAAAATTTACTCTAGAATCTTATTTGTTTAAATCATTTACAACTCCGTTCCAGTTTGACCTCTGTTGACCTAAGCCCAAATTTCTGTTCTTTACCGGCCAATTCCAGAAGATTACGTGAGCAAACTACAGACAACGAGAGAGAGAGAGAGAGAGAGAGAGAGAGAGAGAGAGAGAGAGAGAGAGAGAATAATCATTGACTGACATTCTCTGTGGCACAATGACCTAGAGTTTATCCAACTCGCTGGGCTATGCGTGTTGCAAGTTATATTTCACACTTAAAAAAAGGAAGATAATTAAAAGATCTTTACAATACACGCATAAGATATATTTAGCATTAAAATGACGGTTCTATGGCTTCTTAGTTATTTGCCGTAAGTGTAATATAAACATGGCGTTTATTAATGACTCGCGTAATAAAAATATTCATTTATTAATTTAGATGATAATTTACATATATATGAAATTTGTGAATTAAATAAAAAATATAGTAACATCCCAGATATAGTATTTATTCCCAGTATTAATATATATATATATATATATATATATATATATATATATATATATATATATATATTATATATATACATATATATACAGTATAACACATATATGTAAGACATATATATATATATATAGTATATATATATATATATATATATATATATATATATATATATATATATATATATATATGTATGTATGTATATATTACATATCTATTAATACTGGGAATAAATACTATATCTGGGTTGTATTTTTTTCCATTTAATTCACAAATTTCACTTTCAGAACGCAGGCCAACAGATCCTTCTAAAATGGTACATTAAAAAAAAAGGTATTTAAAATGAAAGGAAAATATCGGTAAGCAAGTACATAAATAAGTAAAAATACCTACAGCAATAATAATAAAAATATTAATAATTCCTGGGCCAAACTGACCTGTCACACTTTACCAGTGATTCTTAAGCTTAAGCATGTTGTTGTTATTTTTTTATTCTATTGGAAAATATAAAAACAACAAAAAAACAACCCCAGGGAAATGAAAGTCCAGTGGTGGAACTTTTCATGAGGATTTCAAACACGCAATTCGATCAGGCAAAATTGCACCTCATGAATTACAAGTCCTTGAGAAAATGGGGCCTTTCAGAGAGAGAGAGAGAGAGAGAGAGAGAGAGAGAGAGAGAGAGAGAGAGAGAGAGAGAGAGAGAGAGAGAGAGAGAGAGAGAATATTATCAGATGGAGAGGTTAATGTTCTAAATGAGAGAGAGAGAGAGAGAGAGAGAGAGAGAGAGAGAGAGAGAGAGAGAGAGAGAGAGAGAGAGAGAGAGAAATTCAGTTATTATCAGATGGAGAGGTTAATGTTCAGATGGAGAGGTTAATGTTCTAAGTGAGAGAGAGAGAGAGAGAGAGAGAGAGAGAGAGAGAGAGAGAGAGAGAGAGAGAGAAATTCAGTAGAGAATATTATCAGATGGAGAGGTTAATGTTCTAAATGTGAGAGAGAGAGAGAGAGAGAGAGAGAGAGAGAGAGAGAGAGAGAGAGAGAGAGAGAGAGAGAGAAATTCAGTAGAGAATATTATCAGATGGAGAGGTTAATGTTCTAAATGAGAGAGAGAGAGAGAGAGAGAGAGAGAGAGAGAGAGAGAGATTCATTGAAGAATATTTTCATCTGAAGACGCTAAAAATCTAAATTAAATGAGAGAGAGAGAGAGAGAGAGAGAGAGAGAGAGAGAGAGAGAGAGAGAGAGAGAGAGAGAGAGAGAGAGAGCATACGCCTGTATTCACCACATAAGTGAATAAATGAATGACAGAATGCTGACAAGAGTACTAAAAACTAACATTAAAAAGAGAGAGAGAGAGAGAGAGAGAGAGAGAGAGAGAGAGAGAGAGAGAGAGAGAGAGAGAGAGAGACCTTGGTGAGTTCAACGCCCTATTTATTCTCACACATATATACACACACAATCATTGCACCAGTGGAACCCCCTCCCCCTCCCCACCCTTACTTTCACTGCTGTGGGTCGAGATTGGTCGAGTCACTGGCTTGAGTGAGAGTGTGCGTGTGTGCGTGTGTGTGTGTCTCCGAGTATCACTTACCAAGGAAACGTGCAGAACAGGAAGAAAAACGTTGGGGAGAGAGAGAGAGAGAGAGAGAGAGAGAGAGAGAGAGAGAGAGAGAGAGAGAGAGAGAGAGAGAGAGAGAGAGAGAGCTTATAAGCTCAATACGCACACGCTCAATGAATATTTTGCGTTCATTTAAAAGCTCTTATTGTCCGTAGAGAGAGAGAGAGAGAGAGAGAGAGAGAGAGAGAGAGAGAGAGAGAGAGAGAGAGAGAGAGAGAGAGAGACTAAAAGCAGAGGCTGAAAACGCATATGTTAAATGAATATGTTATCATTGCGTTCAAGTTCATTGCTGGCACCTGTAATCAACAAGATCTATGAGAGAGAGAGAGAGAGAGAGAGAGAGAGAGAGAGAGAGAGAGAGAGAGAGAGAGAGAGAGAGAGAGAGAGAATAAATATATTTTAGAATGTTATCAGATGGAGAGGTTAATATTATAAATGAGAGAGAGAGAGAGAGAGAGAGAGAGAGAGAGAGAGAGAGAGAGAGAGAGAGAGAGAGAGAGAGAGAGAGAGGGCATTAACCTAAGAATTTAACTATGCAGCGGATTCTCAGTAATTCAGATATAAATCTCTTTACAGAGAAATACTTGAACAATAATCTAATTTAAATGAAAATTGGAAAAACACTTTCCCAAAAAACCTTCCATGAAATAAAGAAAACAGAAACATAAATCATTCTATTTAACAAAAAAACCTAGTTGGATAAAAGAAACACCACTTATTCACATTGTAGATAAAACAAAAATCCCAAGTCTGTAAAAAAAAATCCCTTTCCACTAGCAAGCACGCCCACTAAAATAGAAGCATAAATAATACTATTTAACTGAAAATTACACAGAAAAAAAACACCCATTACAGTAAAAAAATCCCAAAATCTCTTAAAAACAAAAACAAAAAACAAAGCAAGAAATATAAAGAACTAAAAACTATATGAGTAAAAAAACACATGCACCTATTAATGTAAAAAAAAAAATACTCCCAACTCTTGAAAAAAACTAGCAAGAAGCATAACTAATTCTATTTAAAACACAAACCCCTTTACAGTAAAAAAAAAAAAAGTACAAAAGTCACAAATCTTTTTAAAAAACAAAAGTAACACGTCCCAAATCTTAAAAAAAAACAAAGTACAAAAACTCCAAATCTTTTTAAAACAAAAAATCTTTATAAAAAAAACAAAAATAAAACTACAAAAAAGAACGACAAGTCTAAAGCCCCATTTCATTCACTGACCCTCTTATTAGGGAGACCAGCAACAAAAAATGGGCGTGGCACTGGGAGAGTTAACTTAACCCAGATATCTGAAGAATGGGGTTACGCGCTCTAAGGATAGTTTTAGGATGCACGGTAGTAGTAGTAGTAGTAGTAGTATTAGGTGTGGTGGTTGCACGGGGAGGGGAGAGGGAGGGAGGGGAGGGGAGGAGGGGAGGGGAGGGGAGGGGAGGGGAGGGGAGGGGAACGGGAAGGGGATGGGGGAGGGGAATGAGAAGGGAAGGTTGTATCTCGTACACGCGCTGATGAAGTCAATGAACTAGGAGAGAATGGAGGCTGAAATAAATGCGGCGTGTGTATATTTGTTTGTGTGTGGATTTTGTGTGTGAATATTCGTGTGTGTGTGTGTGTGTGTGTGTGTGTGTGTGTGTGTGTGTGTGTGAGTGTGGGTGTGTATAAACAAACACACACATATATATATGTGTGTGTCTATGTGAATATATATTTAAATATATGTATAAATATATCTACATATATGTGTGTGTATACATACATACATACATATATACATATATACATATATACATATAAAATACATACATATATATATATATATATATATATATATATATATATATATATATATATATATATATATATATATACATACAATACGCATGTGCATGACTTGAGCACTTAACATCATGTCTGAATGTTAAATTATACCCAAGTTTGAAACATGTACACTTAATACACAAGTGTACATATTTCAAACACGAATGTGAATTACAATCCATACATGAATGTGAAGAATGTATATATGAATGTATCTGTGCGTGATAACAAAAAATGTAGTAAGCATTAAGACAGGTATGTAAATATGTATAAATACTATAATGTTAATACATTATATATATGTACGGTATATGTATATACAATTATATACTATATAGATATATGATGTAATATATACATACATATATGTATATATATAATACATATACACATTTAAATATATATATATATATATATATATATATATATATATATATTCATACTATATATAAATATATATATGTATATATATAATAAGCACATATAAATATATATACATACATACATACATACATACATACATACATACATACATGTCACGGCTAGACCGATATCAAAACAAGAAAAAAACATAAAAAAAACTAAATGAAAAAACAAAATCCACAAATAAATAAATAAAGAGAAAAGCTGTGTGTAATATTCACCAGGAGAAAGGAAGGGTGTGTATTAGCAATCAAGCTATTCGGTCAAAGCTCCCTTGCCTTCGCCCCACCCAAAAACTCCCCCTCCCCCCACCACCCCCGCGCCGCCCCCCTTACCTCTTTCAGTATTACACAGCACATCTGGGCGTAAATGGAAATGACAGTTTCTCATCTGATGTCAGCAGCCGTCGACCTTTCAGTCTAACTGGCTGAGAAGAAAAAAAAATAAATAAATGTATAAAAAAAAATTAAAAAACATTTTTTGTCAACTCCAAATGATGTAAATGGAATGTGTGGTATCCAACACGTTCAATATCTATTTCTTATCCTTGTGTGTATATGTATATGTATATGTATATGTAAGTATGTATGCATAAGTATATATATATTATTTATAAATTATATATTATACATGCATATATATATATATATATATATATATATATATATATATATTATAATATATTTACATTATGTATAAAGATATATACAAATATATATCTATACAAATATATATACATGAATTATAGATATTAATATATAAATTATATAGATATATATCTATAATATATATATATATATAATTATAGATATTAATATATAAATTATATATATATATATATATATATATATATATATATATATATATATATATATATTGGCCAATCTTTGAATAGAGTAAGGAGTAAAACAACAACTACAAAGGTAACGGCAAAACAAGTAACTGTTTGGTCTAATCAGTTCAAATTTTTCCTTACGAAAACATGTCTGACAGTTACTTATCAAGAGTTATGCAAATTGAAACTGGTTATCTAATACCATTTAGCTAATCTAAGCTTTCAGGACTGATCACAGGTGGGAAGAAAAAAAAAACACTGAATTTAAAGGCATATGGAAAATTAAAACATTATCATTATATCAACACT
>NC_089791.1:29230887-29238387 GCF_040412425.1 Macrobrachium rosenbergii | reverse complement strand
TGACAGAAAAAAAAAAGAAAGTCGCATTTCAATTAATTCCTCTTGGATCCAAACATCCACTATTATTATTATTATTATTATTATTATTATTATTATTATTATTATTATTATTATTATTATTATTATTATTATTCGGGAGATAAACCCTATTCAGTGGAACAAGCCTACAGGGGCCAAACCGCATTTCACACCCACTATTACCCACTATTATTATTATTATTATTATTATTATTATTATTATTATTATTATTATTATTATTAAGAACAGGGGGTAACCATGAATAAACGCTGTACAGGAAAGAAGTCTCTTTTACAGTTAGTCTCTTTTACAGTGAGTCTCTTTTCAAGTGAGTCTCTTTTCCAGTGATTCTGTTTAGCAATGAGTCTCTTTTACAGCGGTTAACAGCCTTGACATCAAATTGAACACGAGTCTGAACGCGCGGCGTGTAATCATGAGTGGTGTGGAATGAACGCTTTCTGAACTATACATCACTACAGTATGTATATATATATATATATATATATATATATATATATATATATATATATATATATATCACTACAGTACTGTTTCAGAACCTGCGAATAGATCACAGAAAGTAAACAATGCGAAATATAGAAAGCAAAAGAAAGTGAAATACAGAAAGTAACGGAAGAGGAGTGTAGAAAGCAAACAAAGTAGAACCCTTTCACTTGCAAAGAAACTTTTAGGAAAACAGTAAATAATATAATAAGTACAGTTATTTACAGATTTAAGAAAAAGCTAAGAGCTGATCTACTGCCTAATAAAAATGTATGTATGTATGTATCTATACAGTATATATATTTATACATATTATATATATATATATATATATATATATATATATATATA
Source organism: Macrobrachium rosenbergii (assembly GCF_040412425.1). Classification (NCBI taxonomy): domain Eukaryota; kingdom Metazoa; phylum Arthropoda; class Malacostraca; order Decapoda; family Palaemonidae; genus Macrobrachium; species Macrobrachium rosenbergii. Next base: position 29,237,513 of record NC_089791.1, on the reverse strand, counting down.
TATATATATATATATATATATATATATAAATATATATATATATATATATATATATATATATATATATATATATATATATATATATATATATATATATATATATATATACATTTCAGAACTTCAACTCCGGTTAAAAAAAACTTTCAAGAAATGTCGTAAACGGGCGAAAGTTCCGGAACGCTTACTGAAGAAGAGAGGGAGAGGAGAAAGTCCGTAATATCGCTCCTGAATGTCACTTGCACCAATGTTCTGGATCGAGAAATTTAATTCGGTTATGGATAAATGGAGAAGTTGGATTCCGAAGATGCACGGATGGCATCTGCTATAATGATAAAATGTCTCTCATGCGATAAATGCGATCTCTCTCTCTCTCTCTCTCTCTCTCTCTCTCTCTCTCTCTCTCTCTCTCTCTCTCAATTGAGGAGGAATTGGGAGTACATTGGCATATCAGTTATTCAGTTATACATGGCAAATCTACAGTGAAGTGAGGAGTTCTCTCTCTCTCTCTCTCTCTCTCTCTCTCTCTCTCTCTCTCTCTCTCTCACATATTACATCGGTTATTCAGTTAAACATGGAAAATTTACAGTTAAGTGAGGAGTCAGTGCTCTCTCTCTCACTCTCTCACACACACACACGCACATATTATAGTCGGTTATTCAGTTATACATGAGACATTTATTAAGTGAGGAGTTAGTTCTCTCTCTCTCTCTCTCTCTCTCTCTCTCTCTCTCTCTCTCTCTCTCTCTCTCTCTCTCTCATTTACACGCACGCAGATAAAATATATCGGTATTTCAGTTACACATGTCATCTATGAAGTGAGGAGTAGGTTATCTCTCTCTCTCTCTCTCTCTCTCTCTCTCTCTCTCTCTCTCTCTCTCTCTCTCTCTCTCTCAAGTAACCAAAACTTAAAGTACACGTTATATTAGTTCACCAATGGGCTTGAGTGAAATTTGAGTCAATTCTAAAAAAAATAGATGAGAAATGAAAACATCTACATAACAGAAAAATAAAACAATTGTTGTGGAAACAAAAAAAAAAAAAGCAATAAAATATTATAACAATATAATAAATACATACTGACAGCGTAAAGGCAATTATAAACACAAACAATCCTTATAATCTATCAAAGACCACGAGTCAGTGTAGTTCAGACTTGAAAAGTCTCCTCAGATAAGCAATTGGTGTCAATAGGTTCACCAAGAGTACATTTATTCATTAGGCCTACGTCAAAATTATACGATTCTTGCACTCGCGACACTTCAGCGGCAGACTTTTATATGGAGAGGCCGATGGGGCTGGCAACCTACGGAGCCTATAATAAGGATTGAATTGAGTATAGAAATTAGGCCAAAGCCCAAGCACTGGGACCTATGAGGTCATTCAGCGCTGAAACGAAAACTGAGAATAAAGGTTTGAAAGGTGTAACAGGAGGAAAACCTCAAAGCAGTTGCACTATGAAATAATTGTTAGGAGAGGTTGGATAGCAAGATGGAAGAAAGGTAATATGAAAGGAGGTACAGTAAGAGAAATGAAAGGGGTTGCAGCTAGGGGCCTAAGGGACGCTCCACAGAACCTTTAGTAATACCTACATCGCACCCCGTGAGGTTTACTGACGGCTCTGCCCCCTTGAGACCAACCAACCTTGTGAATGAGGGAAGGTTGTAATTATGTGAAATTAGGGAAATTGGGGTTAAGTGTCTCTCAGGTGTTAACGCGTGTGACGTAATATCAGTGGTCAATGTTACCAGTGCAGGTCGATGACCTCTCCTGAGCTGTAGGTCAATGACCTCTCCACAGCTCCGAGACCTATTTAAATAGAGCGGAAATCCAGGACGCGTGCCTACCAGTGTGTCTTATACAGAATCTGATTTTAGCAGATATCTTGGACAGTTGTCAGTTTGGATGCATGAATAATGAAAATAGGAGTGTGTATATGTATACAATATATATATATATATATATATATATATATATGTACATTGAGAGAGAGGGAGAGAGAGAGAGAGATAGGCACGCGTTATCGTCACATTTAATGAATCCAATATTCAAATGCTAAATACATAAGGTTACTTCATATACATAATACATGATACATGGAAATGAAGGCTCCTTTCACGTGTATATAAATCAAAGATTGCACCCAAGGAAATGCAATTGCATAAACACACAGTTATTCGTGCGATAATCTTTATGTATTTTACTTTACTATTTAAAAATAATAGGCTAAACGATAATAATAATAATAATAATAATAATAATAATAATAATAATAATAATAATAATAATAATAATGATAATAATAATAATAATAATAATAATAATAATAATAATAATATGCAATGCGCATCCATATACTTTTTCTGTGTGTAACAATGAACTCCACGTCTAGATATACCGTCGTCCAGCCCGGGGACAGTCTCTACCCACCCAGCCCCCATATATACTATATATATAATATACATATATACTGTATATATACATATATATATATATATATATATGTATGTATATACATGTGTAAATATATATATACATGAATGAGACAATTAAAGATAAAAAGAAAGGCAAATAAAGGTACTCTCATTAACAGAAGCAATTATCATTAAAGCCTCGACTGGTGAGTCCACGAGAGCATGCTACTCCCTCCCCTCCTCCCTCCCCCTCCCCCTCACCAAGACCTTGCGCCGCACGAAATCGGAACAAGGCTAAGGTCGGTGACGCCGAGGGTGGAGTTGGGTGACCACACCAAATCCTTGAAGGGCGGGAGGTCGGCAGCGAGGTCGGGAGTGACATGACCCATGCAAATACGCATGCAAATGTGCGCTTGCGCATGCATGCGTGCGTGCGTGCGCAAACGATCACCAGAGATCTTATCAGGTCAGGGAGGGAAGAGAATGACACCGTGGAATTATGGCTTCATTAACGAACTAATCCGCCATTCGTCGTGATATTATTATGAGCGAGGTCATTCACTACTCGCCTCTCTGTTCGTGGGCGAGAAATTGGCGTCGCGGAACCAAAGGTCAACGGCGACTCTCTTTCCGGCCTCAGTCTCCAAACGGTGAACTTGAACAGATACTATACAGAATAAACTTAATGTGTGGAATAAGAGAGAGAGAGAGAGAGAGAGAGAGAGAGAGAGAGAGAGAGAGAGAGAGAGAGAGAGAGAAATCATAGTAGTCCTAACTTGATAGACAGAGAGAGAGAGAGAGAGAGAGAGAGAGAGAGAGAGAGAGAGAGAGAGAGAGCCCTGGCTTGTGTAGCCAATCTATAACCACAGTCACTGTGAAATATTAGCCAATAAGATGAAGGCTGTTCATTAATTAAATTGAAAGGAAGTAGTAAAACTTCTTTCAGGTGCCCTGATTTTTTGGGGGTCAGTTCTGTACCCTGGGTATTGATTCATTCTGTGCATTCTGGTTTGTCTACCTAAATTTATCTTGCCTATATTTATCTAGATTATTTATCTATATTCAAATTTACATATATTTACCTTGTCTATAATCATCAATATCTTGTCTATATTCATCTATATTTTGCCTATTTTTATCTATATTTTATCTACATTTATCTATATTTTGTCTATATTCATCTATATTCATATTTTCTATATTTATCTATATTTTTATTTAGTCTATATTTACCTATATATTTTGTCTATAATTATCTATACTTTGTCTACATTTATCTATATTTTACCTATGTTCGCCTATATTTATCTTGTCTATATCTATCTACATCTATCTGTCATTTTATCTATTCCTATACGATTTCCTATTTTGTGGAAGCTACCTTAGCAAATACTCGGCTTTCTGTAAATATATAAATTTAGACAAGTTGAATATAGATAAATATAGACAAGATAAATATAGATAAATACAGACAACAAAAATATAGATAAATACAGACAAGATACATTTAGATGAACAAAACAGGAATATACTCACACTCTGAATTCAGATAACAAGTGGCACCCCTGCTAGCATACTATAAGCTGGTTGGCACCTCTGTGCCAAATGTCAGCGGCACTAGAATAACAGTTGTTAATGCAGACAGCATAATGCTATATTTAGCTACCGATATAACACACGACACAATTGTCACGTCTACGGAACCATTAATTAAACTTTCGGTGTATGGGTGTATACTGATATTAAATATCTGGTTTCCTAATGATATTTATTTTTTTTAAATTCCAACTAGCCATGTTTTTTTTTTTTTTTTTACTTATTTTTGGTTATTTTAAGTACTTTCAGTAGCTCTCCTCTCTCTCTCTCTCTCACTCTCTCTCTCTCTATATATATATATATATATATATATATATATATATATATATATATACATATATATATATATATATATATATATATACATACAAATACATAACTGAATCTCATGAAAATATGTGTATGTATATTATATATACAGCATATATATATAAATATATATATATATATATATATATATATATATATATATATATATATATATATATATATATATGTATATATAATATATAACTGAATTATAATATGTGTATATATATACTGTATACAACTATATATATGAATTATAACATGAGAGAGTCAGAGAGAGAGAGAGAGAGAGAGAGAGAGAGAGAGAGAGAGAGAGCCCACGTTGCCCAATTACTTTTGAAAACGTGCGAAAAACACGAACCTCCCAATTGAGAGCAGGAGATTCGATAACGCTAAATTAATAGAATGCTTCAGTATAACAGCCATGTTTCACGGTCGGCATTTATGAGCTAACACTGGATTTTATTCCCAACTGGACGACCCCCAAAGAGAGAGAGAGAGAGAGAGAGAGAGAGAGAGAGAGAGAGAGAGAGACATACATCTGGTCTGAAGGGCATAATGGAAATTCATCATAATGCAGTTTTGCCTGATATTATATATATATATATATATATATATATATATATATATATATATATATATATATATATATATATATATATATATATATATATATATATATATATACATATGTATATATATATACATATATATAATATACATATATACATATGTATATATATATATATGTAATCTTCTCCAGAATCATTAAAAAACAAGCTAAGTAGATAAAGTGGATAAATCAGATATATACTGAAAATTAATTACGTAACAATGTTAACAGACCTTACCAACAGTCTCTCTCTCTCTCTCTCTCTCTCTTTCTCTCTCTCTCTCTCTCTCTCTCTCTCCCAAAAATCCCAAAACATCTCACAATCAAAACCTCACAATCGATACAAAAAAAAAAACAATAAAATAAAAAATGCATTATCAGCGAACAATATTTTGAAAGAAGCATCTAAGGTCAACATACGGAGTCAGGTCGGTGACCCCACTCTCGACTGCAGGGGAGACAGCTCACAGCTCTCGCGACCTGTCTGGTTACATCTCCCACCTCCGAATCACTCCTTTCCCTCCTCCTTCCCCTCCCCTCCCTCCCCATAACACACCCACTGCATCACCTTCCCTTCCCCCTCCTCTCCCCGCTCTCACCTTCCCGTCTATACTCAATATCTAACCCCTCTCCCCTTTCCTGCTCCCCTCTCCCCCCAAACAATTCCCCCTCCAACACAACCCCCCCTCACTTTCCCCTACATCAAAGTGGCAAGTGACGAGAACACTAACTTGCTTTCCTGTCCGTTTGTAGAGAACGAGATTATTTTTCTTTTATATTTAAAAAATATATATTTTCGAAGCTTCTTCAATGATTTTCGTCCATCCATAATTTGAAATGAATCTATAATAATTTTTATGCAGTTTTAGTTTTCGACACAGCATTAACCCGAATCGTTAATGTTATCTTTTTTTTTTATTATCGATGATAACAACAACGGTATCCCATAATTACTGTATGTTATTGCTTTCACATTTGCATATTTTTACACTCTTAAATAGCGTAATTAATGACGATCATACAGTTCAGTCAGAAGCAGTACATGAGTGTGCGCATTTTACTTACCATTTACTTATCTATTTATCTATTTATCTATTTATCTATCTATCTATCTATATATATCACTAGGCTATACGCTATTTCCTCATTAAGGGAGTGGCTCCGGAAGGTCACACGTCTGAGAGAGAGAGAGAGAGAGAGAGAGAGAGAGAGAGAGAGAGAGAGAGAGAGAGAGAGAGAGAAATATAGCACACCTCTATAGAGAGTATCTGAAACTGAGAGAGAGAGAGAGAGAGAGAGAGAGAGAGAGAGAGAGAGAAAATCTCCTTGGCCGCCGAAGCAGGCGCACGGTCGGGCGGTGACTTTCTCTGTCACCGGACCCGAGCGTTTTCGCATTCAGCGGTTATATACCGTCCACTTTCGACCGTCGCACGTGCGGACGTACGTACGCAACGTACGTGCAGGCAGCTCCTTCCGACGACGTTGCCGTGAGTGTGTGTGTGTGTGTGTGTGTTTGTTATCGAGATAACTGAACTGGCAACGTTTCTTCCAAAGTTACGGAGCTTCTAATAATCCGTCCCTGTTCGTAGAGAATCGAAGATAGAAATTAGGCCAAGGGCCAAGCGCTGGGACCAATGAGGTCATTCAGTAAGGAGGTCTGAAAGGTGTAACAGGAGGAAAACATCACAGTTGCACTT
>NC_089791.1:29203387-29223387 GCF_040412425.1 Macrobrachium rosenbergii | reverse complement strand
GGAGGAGGAGGAGGAGGAGGGAGGAGGAGGGGGGAGGAGGGGTCTTTGCAAGGAATGCACAACGAAAGGACCCATTGTCGAATGCTCTTGTTTCCTTAGACATATTTTAACGTATCATGAAAAATTTTCCATTTTTATTTTCTGGGACCAGTAATGACAAAAAATTACCAGCGAAATTGGTGCATAACGCCTTTTCTCTGGCCGGACGACTTAGCTAAGGGAATTACCAGCGAAATTAGTGCATAACGCGTATTCTGTGAAAGGAAGGAGTGGTTTGTGAAATTGCCGTCAAATTACGATAGTGCACTACGCATAATTAACGAATTGAAAGCGCCGTTTACCAAATTATTATCTAATTCATAGTTGTGCATCGCCCGTGGCTGTGATTATCATATATTCAAAATACTGACATTATAATTCAAAATCTAGCACGTAGTTAATTATATTAACTAATTTATAGTTGTGCATCGCCCGTGGCCGTGCTTACATATTCAAAATAAAGACTGGCATTATACAATTCAAAATCTAGTGCGTCGTTAATTATATTATCTAATTTATAATTGTTCATCGCCCGTGATTATCATATATATTCAAAATAAAGACTGGCATTATAATTCAAAATCTAGTGCGTCGTTAATTATATTATCTAATTTATAATTGTTCATCGCCCGTGATTATCATATATATTCAAAATAAAGACTGGCATTATATAATTCAAAATCTAGTGCGTCGTTAATTATATTATCTAATTTATAATTGTTCATCGCCCGTGATTATCATATATATTCAAAATAGAGACTGACATTAAAAAATTCAAAATCCAGTGCGTAGTTAATTATTATCTCTAATTTATAATTGTGCATCGCCAGAGGCCATGATTATCATATATTCAAAATAGAGACTGACATTAAAAATTCAAACTCTAGTACGTAGTTAATTAGCCTTGGAAAGATACTGGCTACTTCCTCAAGAAGAAATATAAATATAAATATAAATATAAATAAAGGTCAATGCTTTTCGACTGGGGCACCGCCCAGGCCCATAAATACCGGAAATAAACAGTAACAAAAATTGAATAGGTGAATGTTGAATAGGAATATCGATTTTGCATTGAATGAGGACACAGCAAAATGATGGTAAACCAGAAATAAGGAAGGATGATGGACTGATTATAATAAATATCATCAGCCTGAAATCTTGTTCGCATTAACGTTCAATAATAATAATAATAATAATAATAATAATAATAATAATAATAATAATAATAATAAACCTCCAGGCTCAAATCTTGTTTGCATTAACACTGAAGTATAATAATAATAATAATAATAATAATAATAATAATAATAATAATAATAATAATAATAAACCTCCTGGCTCAAATCTTGTTTGCATTAATACTGAAGTATAATAATAATAATAATAATAATAATAGTAAATCATGACTCTTCTCCCTCAAATACTATTCGCATTAGCATTCAAGCATAATAATAATAATAATAATAATAATAATAATAATAATAATAATAATAATAATAATAATACAGCATTAACTCCACGGAGGATAGAGAAGAAAATAATCGTAACAATAATATAATAACAACAATAATTAATATCACCAACCCAAAGATGAAATCATTAACGGAAATTACAATAAAAATTTTGATAACCGCTACCTGGATACTCCAAGCCCCCCCCCTCCCGTGATGTAATTCAATGGTAATTACTCTAACCACGGGTAATGTCCCTGGTGTTGTTAACAACACGTGTGTATCATAGCCAAGGAGAAGAGAAGGGTCACTATACTCTCTCTCTCTCTCTCTCTCTCTCTCTCTCTCTCTCTCTCTCTCTCTGGTATGAATGGAATAGTCTTTGTGGTTATTCGATGAATGGGCTTTGTCAGACGTAATAATAATAATAATAATAATAATAATAATAATAATAATAATAATAATAATAATTTTATTTGCAATGTTGTGAAAATACTAGGGATAATCGCTATCATAGTATCAATAATAATAATAATAATAATAATAAACTAATTTGCAATAATAATAAAATACTAATACAACTAATAATAATAATAATAATAAAAATAACAAACTTATTTGTAATGTTATAATAATAATAATAATAATAAATAATAATAATAATAATAATAATAATAATAATAATATTATTATTATTATTAATAATGTCATTTGCAGTATTATAATAATACCACTGACAAGTGCATTTTTTGTATTATTCCCATATTAGTTATACTGTAATAACGATAAAATATACTAATAAAAATAATAATGTGAAAATAATAACAATCACAACCATACCTCCATTACAACGCAAGTACCACCCCCAAAAAAAAAAATTATTTACCAATGAAAAACACTGGAAAAAACATTAAATACGTCACGAGGAATTCATTCCTGATCAGAACAAACAACGACCCAAGCAAGTCGCAATGACCTGTTTAGCCTAGCCACCCTCCCCTTCTCCTCCCCCTCCCCCACCTTTTCCTTCATCATTACGAGAGTATAATACATTCGCTCATCTAGGTCAGTGACCCCGTATATGTGTGTGTGTTTGTGTGTGTGTATGTGACTGTGAAATACTTCGGGTAGCCCAACCGGAGGTTATGTGAATTTGTTATATTCAGAGAGAATAAGAATAATGACGTTTGTTTGTTTATTGTTTTATTACTGTGAATTTCTTGAAAAATACAGTTTTTTATTTTTGGTGTCAAATTTTTATTATTTACTGTTATGAATTCCTTGAAAAATACAAATTATTATTATGAATCCCTTGAAAACTACAGTTTTTTTATATTTTTTCAGTTTTTTTGTGTCAAATTATTATTTACCATTTTGAACCCCTTGAAAATTACATTTTGTTGGTGTCAAATTTTTATTATTTGATATCATGAATTCCTTGAAAAGTAAATTTTTTCTTTTTAGTGTCAAGTTTTTATTATTTACTAATAAGAATTCCTTGAAAAATACAGTTTTTTCTTTTTTGTGTCAAATTTTTTATTATTTACTATCATGAATTCTTTGGAAAATATTTTTTCTTTTAAATTTTTATTATTTACTAATAAGAATTCCTTGAAAAATACAGTTTTTACTTTTTTGTGTGTCAATTTTTTTTTTTTTTTTTGTAAAATTTTTATTATTTACTATTATGAACCCCTTGAAAAAGTTTTTTTTTTTTTTGAGTCAAATTTTTATTATTTGCTATTATGAATCCCTTGAAAAATAATTTTTTTCTTCCTTTTGTGTTAAATTTTTATTATTTTCCATTATAAACTCTTTGAAAAATACAAATTTTTTCTGTGTCAAATTTGTATTATTTACAATTATAAATCCCTTGAAAATTACAGTTTTTTCTTTTCTTTGTGTCAAATTTTTATTATTTACGATTATAAATACCCTGAAAAACAGTTTTCTGTCAAATTTTTATTATTTTCTATTATGAATCCCTTGAAAAAATCTTTTTGCGTCAAATTTTTATTATTTACTATTATTAATCCCTTGAAAAATACAATTTTTTTGCGCCAAATTTTTATCATTTACTATTACGAATCCCTCGAAAAATAAATTTTTTGATATGAATAAAGACGTTTGTTTATATTATTTACTATTTATTTTTCCGACTTACTATTAATTATGAATACCTCGAGTTTTTAATAAGAATAAAGACTTTTGTTATTTTTCATATTTACTAGTGATTATAAATACCTTGAAAAATACATTTTTTGTTTTCTGTAAAAGAAAATTATTGTGACGACTTTGTCTGTCCGTCCGCACTTTCTGTGTCCGCACTTTTTCTGTCAGCCCTCAGATCTTAAAAACTACCGAGGCTAGAGGGCTGCAAATTGGTATGTTGACCATCCACCCTCCAATCATCAAACATACCAAATTGCAGCCTTCTAGCCTCAGTAGTTTTGATTTAATTTCGTTAAAGTTAGCTATAATCGTGTGTTTGGCAACGTTATAGGACAGACCACCACCGGGCCGTGGCTGAAAGCTTCATGGGTCACGGCTCATACAGCATTATACACTATACAGAAAACTCGATTGCGCCGAAGTTTCTTCGAAAATATTTTACTTTTTTTCTTGTTTTGTATCAAATGTCTCAGAAGATATTATCATTTTGTTGTAGGTTACAACTGAGGTTAAATTCTGATGAAAACTAAGTTTTTTTCTAATTTAATCAAATATAAATCTTGGTATCTTTAAATATGGTGTCTATTTGTATTATATCTGAGTAAAAATTTCACATTTGTCTTGCTATATTTCCATCATAATATGATTTTCGTAAAATTACATATTTTTTATGTTATCTGCTTATGAAAACGTCACCTTCATAAAAATAGTATTTCACTTGTTATTTCATATATAAAAGTATCCTTACAGTAATATATATATATATATATATATATATATATATATATATATATATATATATATATGTGTGTGTGTGTGTATGTATGTATGTATGTATGTATGTATGTATGTATATGTATATGTATATATATATATATATATATATATATATATATATATACATATACATATATATAAAACTGTGAGTGTAATTGTATTTGATATCAAAGTTTTCATATCAAATAGAATTTGAGTAAAGCTGACATTTCATTTCTCTAATCATACAGAACGAGAGATTCCTCTTCAATAAAAAAAAAGCAATTACTCGTTCCTTGACCCTATTCCAAAACGAAATATCAGCTTCATTGAATTACGCTCTTCTTATTGCTATTTAACACCACAATAAAGAACCAATCATTTCTCAGTGTCGTTCACTAATTTCGTCGTTCAGTCCTAAATAGGGAATAAGCCTATTTATCTCAGTTCTTCTCAGTAAAATCAATACTATCAAAATTCGTACGTCCCTCAAGCGTCAATCAATCTGTTTGAAACTGGTACAAAATGAGCCGAAGTTTCTTCGGCGCAATCGAGTTTTCTGTACAGCGTATAATCAAGGCCACCGCAAATAGATCTGTCTTTCGGTGGGCTCGGTATAATGCCAACAGCCACGGCCCATGAAACTTTAACCACGGCCCGGTGGTGGCCTATCCTATATCGTTGCCTGGAGCACGATTATGGGTAACTTTCTTAAATCAAAATAAAAACTACTGAGGCTAGAGGGCTGCGATTCATTATGCTTGATGATTGGAAGGTGGATGATCAACATACTAATTTGCAGCCCTCTAGCCTCAGTAGTTTTTAAGATCTGAAAAAGTGCGGACAGAAAAAGTGTGACAGAAAAGTGCGGAGAAAAGAAAAAAAAGTGCGGACAGAAAAAGATGTAGACAGAAAAGATGCGGACAGAAAAAGATGCGGACAGAAAAAGATGCGGACAGAAAAAGATGCGGACAGAAAAAAAGTGTAGACAGAAAAAGTGCGGACAGAAAAAGATGCGGACAGAAAAAATGCGGACAGAAAAAAAGTGTGGAGAGAAAAAGTGCGGACAGAAAAAGATGCGGACAGAAAAAGATGCGGACAGAAAAAGATGCGGACAGAAAAAGATGCGGACAGAAAAAGATGCGGACAGAAAAAAGTGTGGAGAGAAAAAGATGCGGACAGAAAAAGATGCGGACAGAAAAAGTGCGGACAGAAAAAGATGCGGACAGAAAAAGTGCGGACAGAAAAAGGCGAGGACAGAAAAAAAAGTGCGGACGGACACACAAAAGCCGGCACAATAGTTTTCTTTTCAGAAAACTTAAAAACTCACGATCCCCATTCCTCAATTTCGCCATTTCGTAAAACGAAGAAGAAGTAAAACTACTACTGACTTATTCTTCTACGTTTATGTATCACTTATCTCCCAAAGGCTCGCTTCACCCAGCGTTACCTGCCTACGGCCTATGGTGTATCCATTAACCCTAGACTCAGATAGGCCTACGTGAGGAAAGGGGTCATTGCCCTCCTCCTCCTCCTCCTCCTCCTCCTCCTCCTCCTCCTCCTCCTCCTCCTCCTCCTCTCAATCCAGTTCCTCAGAGGAATTGTGGGGAAAGGAGAGAGAGGAACAGATGTGGAGAGAAGAGAAATAAGTAGGTTTATCAATACTGGGAATGAAAGCCCACTGTTCGTAAAATGAGGAGAGAGAGAGAGAGAGAGAGAGAGAGAGAGAGAGAGAGAGAGAGAGAGAGAGGCCTATACGTTGGAAAAGGGTCATCACCCTTTCAGTACTAGAGGGGAAGAGTAGAGAGGGGGGAGGGGGGGAATGAGAAACACTTGTCAATAATAGAAAACATAAAAAAACCTAGTTCCTAAATAGGAGAGAGAGAGAGAGAGAGAGAGAGAGAGAGAGAGAGAGAGTGAACGTCCCTCCCCAAGGACTGCAAATACTTTTACAAGTTCAGAAGCGTCCACTCTGCGTTCACTAACCCCCAAACTCCCCCACCCCAGGTCTCCCAGACTCACACACACACACAGAACCCACCCCCTCCCCGCCCCCACCACAACGTGTTGTTCATTGACACCGTGGCTTAGAAGGCTGTCGACTGACCTCACTTGAGGTCATTCACTACGGGGAGAAATGGTTCGTTTACCTAATCTTCCGGGGTTGTGTGTCCCCACTTTTATCGCTTTCCAATCACTCGGCCGGACGAAGACTGTATTGCTTCGGGAGGAAACTCTTTTAATGATCGACCGAAAGGTTCACGAATGTTCTTAACCAGGAAGTTGCAGGAGGAAACTACTGGAGTTTCTCAACGAGGTTTGAACGACCTATTTTGACAGAGAGAGAGAGAGAGAGAGAGAGAGAGAGAGAGAGAGAGAGAGAGAGAGAGAGAGGTGCAACATTCAACATTTTACATTAGGAACTACCGTAGTTTCTCAAACAGTTTTGAATGACATTTTTGAGAAGAGAGAGTTTTGAATGACCCATTTTGAGAGAAAGAGTTTGAGAGAGAGAGAGAGAGAGAGAGAGAGAGAGAGAGAGAGAGAGAGAGAGAGAGAGAGAGAAATGCAGGTGCAATATTCATCATTTGTGTTTAATTGCTAGATTTGAATGACCTATTTTGAGAGAGAGAGAGAGAGAGAGAGAGAGAGAGAGAGAGAGAGGATGTTTCAATTACTGAAAGCTTATACATACTTATCCTACAATATACAATGCAAGCAATGGATCAAGGTGTTTGGTTACAAAGGTGTTATTCATCATTTGTACATCAGGAACTTAATTTCTCAGAGGTTTGAATGACCTATTTTGAGAGAGAGAGAGAGAGAGAGAGAGAGAGAGAGAGAGAGAGAGAGAGAGAGAGAGAGAATAAAGGTGCAATATTCATAATTTTGTACATCAGGAGTTACTGTAGTTTCTCAATTCGAACGACCTATTTTGAGAGAGAGAGAGAGAGAGAGAGAGAGAGAGAGAGAGAGAGAGAGAGAGAGAGAGAGAATGTTTCTAGATTACTCAAAGCTTATACATACTTATCCTACAATATAGAAAGCAAGCAATGGATCAAGGTGTTTCAAAGGTGTTTGGTTACAGAGAGAGAGAGAGAGAGAGAATATGTGCAATATTCATCACATTTACAGTAGGAGCTACTGTAGTTTCTCAACGAGGTTTGAATGACCTATTTTGAGAGAGAGAGAGAGAGAGAGAGAGAAGAGAGAGAGAGAGAGAGAGAGTATGCAGAATATTTCTTAGATTACTGAAAGCTTTTGCATACTTATCCTTATCAACATACACTGCAAGCAATGGATCAAGGTGTTTTAAAGGTGTCTGGTTACGAGAGAGAGAGAGAGAGAGAGAGAGAGAGAGAGAGAGAGAATATAGGTGCAATATTCATCATTTGTAAATCAGGAACTGCTGTAGTTTCTCAGCGAGGTTTGAACGACCTACTTTGAGAGAGAGAGAGAGAGAGAGAGAGAGAGAGAGAGAGAGAATACAGGTGCAATGTTCTTCATTTGCATATCAGGAACTACTGTAGTTTCTCAAGAAGGTTTGAACGACCTATTTGGAGAGAGAGAGAGAGAGAGAGAGAGAGAATACAGGTGCAATGTTCATCATTTGAATATCAGGAATTACTGTAGTTTCTCAACGAGGTTTGAACGACCTATTTTGAGAGAGAGAGAGAGAGAGAGAGAGAGAGAAATCGCACGTGCAATGTTGACCATTTGAAAATCAGGATCTTCTGTAGTTTCTCAACGAGACTTGAACGACCTTTTTACAGAGAGAGAGAGAGAGAGAGAGAGAGAGAGAGAGAGAGAGAGAGAGAATATATATATATAGGTGCAACGTTCATCATCTGAAAACCAGAAGTTCAAAGACCCTGTGACTGACTGCTTTCAACACAACAAAGAGGGAAAATGGGAGAGTTCATTCACACGTCCGATCAGTCAATTCACTCGTCCGGGGACTGGACTGAATGACACTCCACCGATCAGTCCAATCAATCAGCTCACTGCTCCCATCATCGACTAAATAACACAAACTCTTTCTTTCAACAAAACACTTCTGGAATGACACATCAAGGCGTCCCGCAAGTTGGTATTACTGGGCCTCCACGTGGTTGTTCACTTTCCCCTAGAGTGAAGGAGAGCGAGCGTTCGTTGAACCTCCCTCTCCCTCTCCCTCTCCCTCCCTCCCCCCGAGAGCAGAGAAGACTTTCCAGTGTTCAATGACCTCCGACGGGTCGTTCGCTGACCTACGAGGGAGGGTCAGTGCTCGGGGTGACTCCAAGGGACACGGGAAAATCATTTCTAAACGGGACACGCTCAACGGGTAAACAAAAAGCGTTGGAAATGAACAACAATATTAAACGTCTGCGGGGGTTTCCCCGTTTACGCGATGATGTAATTGTGTGTGAACAACGGTGAGGCTGTCGTATTCTACATGCATAACAAAAGATAACAATCATATGTCATCAAATGCTGTTCATATTAACAAAACACTAATTTTGAGTTTGAAATGTTACATCCATCGCGTGTTAATGGACTGCACAGAACTGGAGTCTTAGACGAAAACAAAAACACATTCGCTGATATATCAGCATGTCCACAATCACGCCCACCCTTTTCTCCAACAGTCAAAACATCCAAATCCTACCAAAAAAAAAAAAAAAAAAAAAAAAAACCTCCCCACTCTCCCCCGCCCACCCCAGGCTCCCAGCCGGGTATTCACCCGAAGGATGCGTAATAAGCATCGCAGGATGACCTCCCAGTTCGACGTTCAAGGACATGAGTTTCTCACGTTCGACCAAAAACACACATAACGACAATTCCTGCTGCATTGATCGAGGAGACCTGGCCTGCTGCCATCTGCCGGGCGGTATTCGAACCCACAGCTGCCATTACGTAATGGTCTGTGTCCGTCTGATGCAATGGCACTGTCCTCTAGCGTGAGTGCAAATGGGTTTTGCACGGTTTTGTGAACTTTTTTTTTCTTTCACGTCACTTGTATCTGCGTGCATTTACTTAATTTCAAGTTTACAAGTCAATTGTATGCACAGAAATACGAGTGACTTGTAAACTCAGGAGGTAAGTAAATGCGCGCGAGTATTAGTGACTTGTAAACTTCGGAGGTAAGTAAATGCGCGCGAGTACTAGTGACTTGTAAGCTCAGGAGGTAAGTAATTACACGCAAGCACTAGTGACTTGTAAATTTGGGAGGTAGGTACTAGTGACCTGTAAACTTGGGAGGCAAGTAAATGCACGCAGTACTAGTGACTTGGAGGTAAGCTCAATGTACGCAAGTACTAGTGACTTGTAAACTTCGGAGGTAAGTAATTGCACGCAAGTACTAGTGACTTGTAAACTGGGGAGGTAAGTTTGCACGCAAAGTACTAGTGACCTGTAAACTGGGAGGTAAAAATGCGCGCAAACTTCGGAAGTACGCAAGTACTAGTGACCTGTAAACTTGGGAGGCAAGTAAATGCACGCAAGTACTAGTGACTTGTAAACTTCGGAGGTAAGTAAATGCACGCAAGTACTAGTGACTTGTAAACTTCGGAGGTAAGTAACTGCACGCAAGTACTAGTGACTTGTAAACTGGGGAGGTAAGTAAATGCACGCAAGTACTAGTGACCTGTAAACTGGGGAGGTAAGTAAATGCACGCAAGTACTAGTGACTTGTAAACTTCGGAGGTAAGTAAATGCACGCAGGTGCAAGGGACTTGTAAACTTAGGTAAATACCTCCTAAGTTTACAAGTCACTTGTATTTGGGTGCATTTGTCTCGTAAGCTTAAAAAGATCAAAAGGAATTTTGAGATAATACATGCAAATTTCAGGTTTAAACCATTCGCATGACTTGTGCTTGAACAATAATGCTTGTGAATGTGACTTTCGATACTTTTGCTTGCAAAAAAATGCTTGTGATTATTAATAACTTGTGCTCGGAAAAATATGCTCGTGATTATCAATTTGTGCTTGCGAAAAATGCGTGTAATGTGATAATAAATAACTTGTGGTTGACAAAAAATGGTTGTGATTATCAATAACTCGTGCTATCAAAAAATGCTTGTACATGTGGTTATCAATAACTTGTGCTTGCCAAAAAAATACTTATGATTATCAATAACTTGTGCTTGCAAAAAATGCTTGTACATGTGATTATCAATAACTTGTGCTTGCGAAAAATTCTTGTACATGTGATTATCAATAACTTGTGCTTGCAAAAAACACGTGTTTATCAATAACTTATGTTTGCAAAAAATAAAAATGCTTGTACATGTGATTTTCAATAATTTGTGCTTGCAAAAAAATGCTTGTGATTATCAGTAACTTATTCTTGCAAAAAATGCTTGTAATTGTGATATCAATAACTCGTGCTTGCAAAAAAAATGCTTGTGATTATCAGTAACTTATTCTTGCAAAAAATGCTTGTAATTGTGATATCAGAAACTTGTGCTTGCAGAAAGTGCTTGTACATGTGATTATAAATAACTTGTGCTTGCAAAAAAAAAGACAAGGATTTGCGTGTGCAATGCCACGCATGTCTGTGCATGTTTATTGATTATCAAATGCAGTGAACAAAGAATGTTCACAGACGAATCGCATGCAAATGAGGTACATATGTAATGAAGCAACTTCGGTGTATATTCTTTGAATTCTGTTTGAAAGGTCTAGCAAGTGTTCTTACAATGCTTTGTAATTCATACGCTACCATCAACGCCCTACTGAGTATCTCAATGAAATATGTGTATATTAGTTAAGGAATATATTCGACAAACTATGTGTATATTGGTTAAGGAATATCTTCGATGAAATGTGTATATTAGTTAAGGAATATCTTCGATTAAATATGTGTATATTAGTTAAGGAATATCTTCGATTAAATATGTGTATATTAGTTAAGGAATGTCTTCGATGAACTATGTGTATATTAGTTAAGGAATGTCTTCGATGAAATATGTGTATATTAGTTAAGAAATGTCTTCGATGAACTACGCGTATAATGGTTACGGAATATCATTGATGAAATACGTGTATATTAGTTAAGGAATATCTTCGATGAAATATGTGTATAATAGTTACGGAATATCTTCGATGAAATATGTGTATATTAGTTACGGAATATCTTCCCGTGAGTGACCTTCATTGACGAGTATTTGAAGAATGTTTTAAGGCGGGCGTTTGAAATTACGCAAGTTCGCGCATCGAGTAGCGTATATTTGCGTTTTCATTGTGCGTACGGGTATTAGCGCCTATTCAGCACAGTTCACTGAGATAAAGTCTTACGGCGTTTGAAATTACGCAAATAATATTCTGCGTTTTCAAAATACTCGTAGATACAACTGTCAAAACAGTTCACATATCTTACGTTTTGCAAATAAACACACAAAATAGATACAACATAAAAAGGCAAACACAAACCCACACACACACACACAAACACAAACCCACTCACATACATACACACAAACCAAAACACACACACGCACACACGTGCGACAATAACAATATTGATACGAATAACAAGTTTTCAGTTGTTTGTCTAATTCTGTTTATCATATCAAGACCTGACTATCCCAATGTTCACTTCTTTTATGATCCCTATAGTCTACCCTCTTTCAAGAGGCGAGGCAATATAACTCTTATTTTTTTAGCCTCTGGACCACATAGACTGATCTTCAGCTGGACATTCCAACTGCTTTCAATTACAAAACGTCAAGATCAACGCTTAAAGAATTTACTTTCAGAATGTTCTTAAATAATGGGGTTACTTACGACCCAAATTCAGTATGACTGTTACTCAACCTTCAATAAGAAACAGAATAACAGCAGCGTAATGCAATTCATTATATGTATGACGCGATAACAAATAATGAACTGAACTGAAAACAGCATTTAGGCCAAAGGCCAAGCACTGGGACCTGTAAGGTCATTCAGCGCTGAAATGGAAATTGACAGTAAAAGGTTTGAAAGGTGTAACAGTTGGAAAACCTCAGAGCAGTTGCACTACGAATCAACTGTTAGGAGAGGGTGGAAAGTAAGATGGAAGAAAGGGAATATGAAAGGAGATAAAGTAAAAGGAACGAAAGGGGTTGCAGCTAGGGGCCGAAGGCACGCTGCAAAGAACCTTAAGTAATGCCTACAGTGCACCACCCCGCTATGGAGATAATAAATAATGGATCTGCCAATCAGGATGAGAAAGGCACACTATAATTTATTTAGAAATGTTACGTTCACTATTCCTTAAGTAACCTTTAGAGACGTCACCGAGGACTGAATCTGCCAAGTGTAACCTTACACGAGAGCCAGGCCAAGTCAAGGTCAAAGGAGATAAGGTATGCGACCTTGATTATGCAATGCCAAACGAAAATTCAATCAAAATGTAAATCATACGCTGCATATATCAAAGCCTGGGAGCTTTTAAAGACATGTTTATATAAAACTTGTCTTTCATATTTATGCATTTTTATGATAGATATATATAATATATCTATACACACATATATATATATTTATATATATATATATATATATATATATATATATATATATATATATATATATATATATATATATATATATATATATATATATATGTTTATATTGTTAAGCCCATAAATTTCCACAAGTGTTTATGGGTTGTTAAGCCCCATAAATTTCCACCACTGCTGCAGCCAACCAATATAAATCAACTAACCATCTATATACCTCATCATGTATATATATATAGATACACACATACATATGTGTACATATATAAATATAATGTATATCTATATTATATATATATATAATATATAGTATATATATATTTATATATATGTAAGAGAATAGATACAGATATGTGTGTATGTATGTTTGGAATTAATAAAACAATTTATGAACGTAACATAACATAAAAAACTCCAAATCAGGATTACTTTCTCCTTCAAGACGCACACATCACACTCCTCGCCATATTAAGGATGATGCCTCCTGCTAGGATTCGTGTCCCCCCCCTCCTGCCCCCTCCCCTTAAAAAAAAAAAGGACGCCGGATTCCTGAGAGATCAGATCAGGCCAATAACTCTCCTAGGAGTTCACTTTCGACCAGTTCCTGCGACCGTCCCATCATCATCATCATCATCATCTTCCTCATCATTATCATCATCATCATCATGTTCCTCATCATTATCATCATCATCTTCTTCACCATTATCATCATCATCTTCCTCATCATTATCATTATCGTCATCATCTTCCTCGTTATTATTATCATCATCATTCTCATCACCATCATCTTTCTTGTCATTATCACCATCATCATCATCTTCCTCATCATCATCATCGTTATCAACATCATTATCATCACCCTCCTCATCATCATCATCATCAACATCTTCCTCATCATCATCATCAATCTTCCTCAACACCATCATCTTCCTCATCATAATCATCATCATCTTCCCATCTTCCTCATCATAATCATCATCATCTTCACCATCTTCCTCATAATCATCATCATCCTCCTCCTCCTCCTCCTCCTCCTCCTCCTCATCATCATCATCATCATCATTATCTTCATCATCATCATCAGATCAGCTGTTAGCGTTACACTTCTAAGAAGAGAAGGAAGAGGGGATATCAGCAGTATTACGAAGGAGTCAGCAGTCGTTGTAAGTCGGGAGCAGTCGTATGAGGAAGTCAGCTGTCGTGATAAGTCGGCAGCAGTCAGTAGTCGCATGAAGAAGTCAGCAGTCGTAGTAAGCCAGCAGCAGTTGTGTGAGGAAGTCAGCAGTTGTAGTAAGTAGCCCTAGTCGTATAATGAAGTCAGCAGTCGTAGTAATTCATCCGTAGTCGTATAATGAAGTCAGCAGTCGTAGTAACTCATCCGTAGTCGTATAATGAAGTCAGCAGTCGTATGAAGAAGTCAGCAGCCACAGTAAGTCGGCAGCAGTCGTATGAGGCAGTCAGCAGTTGTAGTAAGAAAGCAGTAGTCGTATAATGAAGTCAGCAGTCATATGAATTCATCCGTAGTCGTATAATGAAGTCAGCAGTCGTATGAAGAAGGCAGCAGTCATTGTAGGCCAGCAGCAGTTGTATGAGGAAGTCAGCAGTCGTAGTAAGTCAGCCGTAGTCGTATAATGAAGTCAGCAGTCGTTGTAAGTCAGCCATAGTCGTATAATGAAGTCAGCAGTCAAATGAAGAAGTCTGCATTCATAGTAAGCCAGCAGCAGTTGTATGAGGAAGTCAGCAGTCGTTGTAAGTCAGCCATAGTCGTATAATGAAGTCAGCAGTCAAATGAAGAGGTCAGCAGTCATAGTAAGCCAGCAGCAGTTGAATGAGGAAGTCAGCACTCGTTGTAAGTCAGTCATAGTCGTATAATGAAGTCAGCAGTCAAATGAAGAAGTCAGCAGTCATAGTAAGCCAGCAGCAGTTGTATGAGGAAGTCAGCACTCGTAGTAAGTCAGTCATAGTCGTATAATGAAGTCAGCAGTCGGATAATGAAGTCAGCAGTCGTATGAAGATGTCAGCAGTCACCGTAAGCCAGCAGCAGTTTTATGAGGAAGTCAGCACTCGTAGTAAGTCAGTCACAGTCGTATAATGAAGTCAGCAGTCGTATGAGGAAGTCAGCAGTCGTAATAAGTCGACAGCAGTCAGTCAGCAGTCGTAGGATATCCACAACAGTATTATGAGGAAGTCAGCAGTCGTACCGAATCCGCAAATGGGTCGTGTGCTATGCACGTCGACAGCCCCCTCCTCCCCATCCCCATTGTCACTTCCGACCAATTCCTTTTCCGTCTCAAGAAGCCCCAAAATTTTCCTGTGGCCTCTGTGACCTCTCCGAGTGAAGAGGCCCGCCTTCTTTTGGGGGGGTTTCCCCTCCTTCTCAAATAAGGAAGAAGAAGAAGAAGAAGAAGAAGAAGAAGAAGAAGAAGAAGAAGAAGAAGAAGAAGAAGAAGTTTCGACACTGTTCGTTTCCTTTCACGGATGCCTGCTGCCAGGTGGTGGGCCTCTCCCTGCCAACCCCGCCTCCCCTGTCCCCCACCCCACCTGAAAACTTTCATTTTCAGCGCTCGAGGAAGAACGCAAGCGACTGAGAGAGAGAGAGAGAGAGAGAGAGAGAGAGAGAGAGAGAGAGAGAGAGAGAGAGAGAGAGCAGTTTTTCTTAAATTTTTGCTTTTGTTATTGTTTATCATGATCAATTTTTCTCTATTCTTCTCTTTGCCTCCATCATTATTCACTGCTATTAATAGAATGGTGACAACAGTTATTGCCCCATGCTTTTGTTTTTCTTTCGCAATATTTATTGCTGGGATATAACAAACAACTGTAATCAATATAAATTAAATAATTTCCCCGTCTGTTCCTTCCCAGGGTTTTATTTTATTATTGTTAATTTATTTTACGTCGATTATTTCTATGTGTCTTTCTGTCTATCTCGCATTCACTATCCGCAAACACACACACACACACACACTCTCTCTCTCTCTCTCTCTCTCTCTCTCTCTCTCTCTCTCTATATATATATATATATATATATATATATATATATATATATATAATATATATATTATATATATATATATATATATATAAATCTATATTTGTATATACATATATATACATGCAAACATATATATGTATATATATATGCACAATATATATACAGTATATATATATCTATATATATAGTGTGTGTGTGTCTGATTTCACATAGACTTCTAAGCATTCAAGAGAATGTTAATTTCCCAGAGTCTTAAGATTCCCAAGTTTCCTCTGGTTGAAAGCAATTCGAACACGTTCGTAAGCTTAAACGAAAAATTTAAAAAAATGTCTGTCTTTTGCACCCTCGTGGAACCAAGCAGTTTAAACTAGTAAGGAAAGGAGATAAAAAACCTAAATTCCTCAGATACTTCATTTGACCGAAAAAAAAACTAAACATGCAAACCTGTTGTTCGGTTTAATTATAAACAACACAAGACGCTTACCGAACGTGACACGGATTTCGTGATTCAACACAAGACATATCTTAGGAACTGGGTCATTAATTATGACTTAGAATCCATAGATATCTGTGTATTATATCTAGCAATTATTAATATTAACTAAATAATGAACTAATAAATAAGTAGACGTGCTAACGTGAAAGCAAACCTGTAAATAAATAGAAAAATACAAAAAACAAATTTCAGTGGAATAAAATTTAGAATCTATAGATATCTGTCTATTACACTTAAAATTGATTAATATTAACTAAATAATAAAAGAATATATAAACAGACGTGTTAACGTGAAAGCAAGGCCGTCAATAAATAGAAGAATATATAGAAAACAAACAAATTTGAGCTGGAAAAATCTACGGAACACTCCTCCCCGTTTGGCGTCGCCGAGAGTTCAACGCACCGGGCAACGTTAACAATCTCACTACCTCGGGAGAAAGTTAAAGAGCGAGAGAGAGAGAGAGAGAGAGAGAGAGAGAGAGAGAGAGTTAGTCAGTCTCCTCCTCGGCGCGACATGCTATAATGGCCTCTATTCGCGGCGGCGACAAGGGACTCGACTATGTACACTCATTCCGCGACGCCTCGGTGAAAATGATTGACCTCACAGGAATGGAGTCTCTCTCTCTCTCTCTCTCTCTCTCTCTCTCTCTCTCTCTCTCTCCAGCGAAGACAGCGCTCAGCTTCGCCTCGCCTTCCGAGTTGCTTCATAAATTCTATGGAACGCCGGAATGTGTGCCAAGAAGGGGAGAGGGCGCGCTCCAAATACACAGATGCGATAAGTTACTCTTGGGAGACATAACCATATACACAAGTATTTGTGTGTGTGTGTGTGTGTGTGTATATATATATATATATATATATATATATATATATATATATATATATATATATATATATATATATATATATATATATAATAATATATATAATATATATAAGTATATATATATATATATATATATATATATATATATACATATATTTATATACATATATATATATATATATATATATATATATATATATATATATATATATATATATATATATATAAAAAACATGAACAAGCCAAAGCACCACCTTAGCCAGGAGAAAGTGCTGACACCTGTCAATCGTTCCGTTTGTCGTAACTTTGACACGATTTCTACACATTAACAGAAAATCTACACTTCAAAAAGACTATTATAAGTAACAGATAATGACTTCCCATAATTAATAACAATAACCAACAGCCTAAGCTTTCATAAAACGTAGAACACAGGAGAAAGTAAAAAAAAAAAAAAAATAGAAAACCGTGAATAACAAATCACTGACCTGACTCTACACAAATCAGATTAGGAGTTCACAATTCCTCTTTTTTAAAGAAAAAAATGAGGGCATGAACGAGAACCATCACAAAGCCGACAGCAACATATGACGCGACACGGACGCGAATGATTTAGGAGTTACGTAATCGACCTGAAAATAACGATTCCTGGTAACAGCCAAACAACGGCATTCTACGCATCAGCTGACGAATCACGTTTTGTGAAGACCTTTACTCCAAGAATACTTTTATTGATATACTTTAGACCTTTACTCCAATAATAATTTCATCAATACACTTTACACCGTTACTCCAATAAAAATTTTATTAGTATACTTTAGACCTTTGCTCCAATAATAATTTTATCAATACACTTTACACTGTTACTCCAATAATAATTTTATTAATAATTCTATTAATATACTTTAGACCTTAACTCCAATAATAATTTTATTAGTATACTTTAGACTTTTGCTCCAATAATAATTTTATTAATATACTTTAGACCTTTACTCCAATAATAATTTTCTACTAATATACTTTAGAACTTGACTTCAATAATAATCTGATTAATATACTTGAGACCTTTACTCCAATAATAATTTTATTAATGTACTTTAGAACTTTATTCCAATAATAATTTTATTAATATACTTTAGACCTTGACTCTAATAATAATTCTATTAATATACTTTAGACGCTGACTCCAATAATAATTTTATTAATATACTTTAGACCTTTACTCTAATAATAATTCTAATAATATACTTTAGACCTAGACTCCAATAATAATTCTATTACTATACTTTAGACCTTTACTCCAATAATAATTCTATTAATATATTTTAGTCCTTTACTTCAATAATAATTTCATTAATATACTTTAGACCTTTGCTGCAATAAAAATTCTATTAATATACTTTAGACCTTTACTCCAGTAATAATCTGATTAATATACTTTAGACCTTTACTCCAATAACAATTCTATTAATATACTTTAGACCTTTACTCCAATAATAATTTGATTAATATATTTTAGACCTTAACTCTCGAAATAGTTTTATTAATATACTTTAGAACTTTACTCTAATAATAATTTTATTAATATACTTTACACCTTTACTCAAATAAGAATTTTATTAATAATTCTATTAATATACTTTAGACCTTAACTCCAATAACAATTTTATTAATATACTTTCTATTTCACTCCAATAATAATTTTATTAATATACTTAAGATCTCTACTCCAATAATAATTTTATCAATATACTAAATTTAGACCTTAACTTCAATAGTAATTCTATTAATATACTTAAGACCTCTACTCCAATAATAATTCTATTAATATACCTTTAATTTAACCTTAACTCCAATAACAATTACTCCAATAATAATTTTATTAATATACTTAAGACGTCTAATTCAATAATAATTTTACTAACATACTTAAGACCTCTACTCCAATAATAATTTTATTGATATACTTTAGACCTCCACCCCAATAATAATTTTATAAATATACTTTAGACCTCTACTGCAATAATGATATTTATTAATAAACTTTAGACCTTTATCCCAATAATAATTTTATTAATATACTTTAGACCTCTACTGCAATAATATTTATTAATAAATTTTAGACCTTTACTCCAATAATAATTCTATTAATATACTTTAGACCTTTACTCCAATAATGATTTTTATTAATAAATTTTAGACCTTTACTCCCATAATAATTCTATTAACATACTTTAGACCTCTACTGCAATAATGATATTTATTAATAAACTTTAGACCTTTACTCCAATAATAATTCTATTAATATACTTTAGACCTCAATTGCAATAATGATATTTATTAATAAATTTTAGACCTTTACTCAAATAATAATTCTATTAACATACTTTAGACCTCTACAGCAATAATGATATTTATTAATAAACTTTAGACCTTTACTCCAATAATAATTCTATTAACATACTTTAGACCTCTACAGCAATAATGATATTTATTAATAAACTTTAGACCTTTACTCCAATAATAATTCTATTAATATACTTTAGACCTTTACTCCAATAATAATTTTCTATTAATATACTTTAGACCTCTACTCCAATAATAATTCTATTAATATACTTTAGACCTCTACTCCAATAATAATTCTATTAATATACTCTAGACCTCTACTCCAATAATAATTCTATTAATATACTTTAGACCTTTACTCCAATAATAATTCTGTTAATATACCTTAGACCTTTACTCCAATAATAAGTTTATTAATATACTTTAGACCTT
>NC_089791.1:29183387-29200887 GCF_040412425.1 Macrobrachium rosenbergii | reverse complement strand
AGAGAGAGAGAGAAAGAATGTGTTTTAAGGAATATCAGTAATATTTCGGCCAACAATACACCATACCCAGAATACAGAGAGAGAGAGAGAGAGAGAGAGAGAGAGAGAGAGAGATGCTTTTTAAGGAGCATCTGGCAAATCAAGTGGATCAACACATGACGAAATAGGATACACAACTGTCATTTTAACACGCAGTCCAATCGAGTACATGAACAGATAGATTTTGGTCGCTTCAAGTATCCTAGGTATTATTATTGTCACAATTATTATTAATATTAACTAACATTCGCACAGAACGAGCCTAAAAGACCAGAGAAAATTTATTAAAAAAAGGAAAACAAAATAGAGAGAAGATAATAACGAAGACATGGCTCAACAAAGAAAAGGACCCTCATTCGAAAATGACATCTCTTGAACTCACAATCAAAGAGATTATTAACATTGATAATAATTAAATGACCAACTGACAAAATGACAAAATGACAGACAAAAATGACAACAAAAGAGAAAATCCTTCTCAGGATTACTGGAATCCCGAGAAGGATCCTACGAAAAATGAGTAAGGGAAATCCTTATTGGTCTGTGTAGACAGATAAAAAAATATATATATAAATATATATATTCATATAAAAGAACTGAAGGTTAATCTCTTGTTCTTTTCGAATGGAGTTTGGGTCACTGAACTATGAAAGCATGGCCTTACTTATTTATATTTTAGGTATTCAGGCTCGTCCAATCGGCTGGCAGTATTCATATATGATATAGCCTACAATGTTTTGTATTTCATGATGAATTATACATACTCATATATGTATATATATATACTGTATTATATATATATATATATATATATATATATATATATATATATATATATATATATATATATATTTATATACACTATGTCTGCATCTATATATATGCATATATGTATATAAATTTTCACCAATTTGTAATCACAGATGACTGTCCCATAACAGAAACCAATGAGAAAGGTGAATAAAAAGGGACCCTAACATTACAGCCTGTCTGTCTTATAAAACATATATTTCAGTACATATGAAAATAAGGTAAACATTACCAGCTGAAGAATCGTAATCAATCTCTCTCTCTCTCTCTCTCTCTCTCTCTCTCTCTCTCTCTCTCTCTCTCTCTCTCTCTCCTACCAACCAACCGTTACAATTACACTGACCGTTTCTCCCCCGGCCGTCCTTTCGTCACGAACCTTCAAAGAGAGAAAATAAAAGAACAGTTTTAAATGGTTTCGTCTCGAGCGCCAGAGAAGAGGACCAGCAGCCTCTAATAGGGCAAAAGGTTATATAAAATAATTTTGTTCTTTTTTTTTAACGTCCTTTGACAAAATAACGTCACAATAACCGTGGTCCTCGAAAGAATAAAATTTGTATTGATAAAATGTATAAAATACAAACAAATATGGAATGATAAGGTTACAAAATAATTTTTTAATTTTTTCTGTTTTTTTTTCAACGTCCCCGGAAAATAGCGTCACGATAACCGTGGTCCTCGAAAGAATAAAATTCGAACTGATACAATATTTAAAATAGAAATAAATATGGAATGACGAGATTACAAAATACTTTTTAAAATTTTTCCGAGTGTTTTAATGTCCACTGATAAAATAGCGTCACAATAACCGTGGTCATTGACGCCCGATATGTTCACTGAGGAAAAATCCTCGAAAGAATAAAATTCGTACTGACACACTATATAAAATATAAATAAATATGGAATGATAACGTTATAAAAAATTTGACATTTTTTTCGAGTTTTTTAACATCCTTTGATAGAATAGCGCCACAATTACCGTGGTCACGGACACCCGATATATTCATTGAGTAGAAACTCCTCGAAAGAATGAAATTCATGTTGATACAATATATAAGATACAAATAAATTGATACAATATAAAAATACAAATAAATATAGAATGATAAAGTGTTATTTATTTTCAAAACTCTGTTGATTGATTGAATTACCAATGCAAGGAGAAAAAATAAAAAAGGAGTGGGTTTTGAACATACTAAATTGTTACTTAAAGTTATTATCTCCTCCTTTTGATCCTCCTCCTCCTCCTTCTCCTCATCATCATCATCATGCCTTTCCTGTGCTTTGTCTTCCACTGAGCTCCCACTCCATCTCAGATGAAGCCTCGTTAATATACTAAGATTTCCAGACCACTAAAGCCTCTCCTCCTCCCTGTCTTCTCCTCCTCAATTCTCCTTGAAGCACATTCAAATTGGTCCAACTCCAAATCAATAAACACTAGGTCTTTTTGACGTCCACTAGATTTTAAATTTAAAACAACTGACGCTATCGCGTATACCAAGCTCTCGTGGGTTATTCGAAGGACATGTCCAGACCATCTCTGTTTGCCTGAATTCATTAGGTTGATTCATTTTCCCTTTGTTGACCAATTATCCTTGAAGTGCACATTACAAATATACAAAAAAATAACGCACTGGTTTAAATACCGGAATATACTTTCAAACACTACATTCTTTTACGAAAAATAACAGTGAGCATTTTAAATTTAAAACAACAAAAGAATATAAATGATAACAATCATGAATAGGACGCCGTAATCTACGAAAATAATCGTCATCCTGTTATGCGTTATCATTATCACCTTTATTACTACTTTACTTTGAGAATTATGATGCTGATGGTGCAACAGTGTCATCACCCGCATCATCATCGCCACTATCAATAGTGTTGCTAAGCACAAAAATGTACATATGAGCATGAAAGTACAAAGCATGTACACGGTTACACATTGTATTCATACATATATATATATAGTATATATATATATATATATATATATATATATATATATATATATATATATATATATATATATATATAAATATATATATATATATATATATATATATATATATATATATATATATATTTATATATATATATATATATATATAGCAATACTTTGATTATAAAGAAGAAATATATTTGTACAAATATATATATATTTCGTCTTTATAATCCATATTATTAAAGTTGGCCCTACCTGTAGTTATATATATATATATATATATATATATATATATATATATATATATATATATATATATATATATATAAGTGTTGGCAATAGTATTTCATACACCTAAATATATATGTGGTGTATTTACAGACATGTAATTAGCAACGGCTATAAAGGGTCCTTTTGTCAAAACCTTGATTTCCACGGGAAGGTTTTACACGCTGACACCCAAATTTCACAGCGCAAATGACCTCTGGTCCTGCCACGCCTCGCTCACTATGCGTCGTCCCGACAGTGACGAAAACCCTATTTTTTTTTTTATATGGGGAATTCTGTCCGACTTTCACCGAAATATCGAGAGGAAATATATATATTTGTTTTATATATATATATATATATATATATATATATATATATATATATATATATATATATATATATATATATATATATATATATATATATATATATATATATATATATATGCCGTATTATATATATATATTTCAATTATACGAGTATAATGTTTTTATGTTTTATTTTTTTACAAATACTACCTATATATCGTGGCTAAATTTCCTGACATAAAGAAGAAATATATTGTATTTTATATATGTCACAGGTATAATATATTATTTTTACTGACACAGGTATAATACTAATATAGATATTGATCCATACATTTTACTAATACAGGTATATATATATGTATATATATACATATATATGTATATATGTATATATATATACTGACGGGTATACATGCATGAATATAACCATGCATATTTACCAGTGTCAAAATACAATGAAGTCGTCCTAAGATCTCTTAAACTGAGTAAAGAAAAAAAAATTGTCTTCAAATATAAGCTTACTTTTATTTTTGCTACACTTTCGTCCAATATAGATATTGTCTTTATGTTTTATTTTACTAATTACAGGATTAAAGGTCAATATATACAGGCAGTATGTCATAGGTTAAAGGAAAACCTATAATTTCTGACGCAACATCAAAGTGTTATCATACAAAGAAAATAAAGGTTTTATAAATGTCTGAAGTTGATACGTGCGTTTTGTATCTGTTTTTGAATATACTAAGGAAATTAGAATTCAAAGTGTTAAAATGAGAAAGATAAAAAAAAGAGTCAGTCATAACATAAATTTACTATACAGAGTATATATATCTGATATTAAATATAGTATATATAAATATATAAGATAAAAGTATATATATATAGATATATATATATATATATATATATATATACATATGTATTGTATCTGTTTATATATATATATATATATATATATATATATATATATATATATATATATATATATATATATATATATATATATATATATATATATATATATATATATATATATATATATATATATATATATACATCACGAAGAAAACTGAAAGAAAAATTCAAAACGAAATCAAACAAGATCAAAATAAATGAGAAAATTCAAAATAAATTCAAACAAAATAAACACCACGAATAAAAAAAAGCCTGTAAGGAAAATTCAATATAAACTCAAAGAAAATAAACATCATCAATAAAAAGAGTCTGGTAGAAAAATTCAAAATCGAACCGAGAAAAAATGTTCAAAATAAACATCGCCAATTAAAAACAAAGCCTTGATGAAAAATCCTTCCATAAAAACAAACCTAAAACGAGAAGAACAAAACTTAAAATAAAAAAAACTTAAAACGAGAAAAACAAACTACAAAAAAAATTAAAATGAAAAAAAAAAACTGCAAAAAAACTTAAAACGAAAAGCATAACTGCAAATAAAAAAACTTAAAACGAAAAAAAGCTGCAAAAAAAAAACTTAAAACGAGAAAAATAAAACTGCAAATAAAAAACTTAAAACGAGAAAAACAAAACTGAAAAAAACTTAAACCGAGAAAAACAAAACTGCAAAAACTTAAAACTGGAAAACAAAGCTACAAATAAAAAAAAATTTAAAACGAGAAAAACAAACTGCAAAAAACTTAAAACGAAAAACAAAACTGCAAATAAAAAAAACCTAAATCGAAAAAACAAAACCCAAAAAAAAAAAAAAATTAAAACGAGAAAAACAAACCTTCAAAAAAAAAAAAAAAAAAAAAAAAACAGCCTTCCATGTGAGCGAAGGCAAACACTGAACGGTGATTATAACGTGCCATTCGTGGGAGGCCGGACCGAAGGAAGTCACCAAGCACCGTAATTGCGTCCGTTATCTTCACCGCTCGAGGGGCAAGGCGACGGGGAGAGAGAGAGAGAGAGAGAGAGAGAGAGAGAGAGAGAGAGAGAGAGAGAATGATGCTTCAATTTGGGGGAGACCAGGTGTGGTGATCCTTTATTTATTTTTTTGGAAAGTATGTGTGTGTGTGTATATATATATATATATATATATATATATATATATATATATATATAAATATATATATATATATATGTATATATATTATTTATATATATATATGTATATATATTATTTATAAAAATATATATATAAATCTGTATAAGTATTTAAATGAATATATAAAAAAATAACTACTAATAAATATGGAAAATTTTGGCTAAGAGCAAATATATATCAGCGAATTTTGAGTGACAGAAGGAAGTATCTCTTAATACCGTCTATACTATGAACATTTTTGCAATCAAAAGTTATGTGATGATTGAATTATTATTATTATTATTATTATTATTATTATGAAACAAGTCTACAGGGTCATGAACATGCAAAGCATGCCTCTGCAAAATAAGCTAACCTGCATGTGAAACGCCCACCCCTCCAAAAAAAATAGATGAGAAAATAGGAAATACTGATAAATAAATATTACTCAACATGCATATAATATATGCTCTAGATTACATTATGTTTAGTACTCTCCTTATATACTCACTTCTAAAATATACCTTAACCTGTTTCTCATGAGGCTACTTAACCCACAGAGGCGAACAGTCTTCCAGTTTTCTAACAATGGTAGATCTTGAGACATGAAATATGTAGCATTAGTTTATTATCTCTTGTTTATACAAGAAGACTTACGAACAGTACATACTACTCTGGAAAAACTAATTGATAAACCTTGCAAGTACTGTATACTTGAAGCTTGGAGGTGATGGTAACACGAGGTATCATCCATTACTTAAAACCATCAGCCACAGAGCTTACCAATGCAAGCAACCATGTAGCGAGAGCCTTGTGCCAGATTAATGAAGATCGATCAATAAAGTCTTGTTTTTCCTGGGGTACAGCCTCCTATCCAAAATGACTACACCAATACTAATGCCTTCCGGATCACTGTTATACGACTGGCAGCAAATCATTTCACTTCTGGGGGAGAGGATAACTGTAAGAAAGATCAACAGGGCACGAACATGTGGAGAGATCAGAAGTAAGTTACAAGAAGGCTGTAGGCGTGTTAGTGATGAGTTTTGTTACAAGGAATTACAGTGGCGTTTAGGGAATGGGGAGACGTTATAAATATACCCAGGAGAGAGAGAGAGAGAGAGAGAGAGAGAGAGAGAGAGAGAGAGAGAGAGAGACACGGAAAGCGTTCATAATGCTGTGTTTCAAAGCGAATAATCTACTACCGGGTCTTCTGATTCGGGAACGTTATGAGATTTTGGGTCGAGTAAATCATACCCACTGACCTCGATCCCACTTCAGGGGGTAATGAATGCCTCACGAATAACCCGAGGCCACTGAACAATCGCCCGAGGCCGACCCAGAAATACCCAGGACATAATACATGACTCCATCAAACACACTCATGAACATCTATCTGCTTGTTACACGACCCAGCTGCGTTATTATTATTAAAGAGCTTATTATTATTATTATTATTATTATTCAATAGTTCAGTTATTATTATTATTATTATTATTATTATTATTATTATTATTATTATTATTATTATTATTATTATTATTATTATTATTATTATTATTCGGAAGCTGAACCCTATTCATATGGAACAAGCTCACCATTAGGCCACTGACTTCAAAAATTCAAGTTTCCAAAGAATATTATTATTATTATTATTATATTATTATTATTATTATTATTATTATTATTATTATTCAGAAGTTGAACCCTATATTCATATGGAACAAGCTTCAACCTATTCATATGGGCCCACTGGAATTGAAAAAATTCAAGCTTCCAAAGAATATTATATTATTATTATTATTATTATTATTATCATTATTATTATTATTATTATTATTATTATTATACAGAAGATGAACCTTGGTCATATGGAAAAGCTCCACCAGGGTCACTGACTTGAAAAATTCAAGCTCCCAAAAAGAATATTATTATTATTATTATTATTATTATTATTATTATTATTATTATTATTATTATTATTATTCAGAAGACGAAACCTATTCATATGGAACAAGCCCACCACAGGGGCCATTGTCTTGAAATTCAAACTTCCAAAGAATATTATGATCATTAGGGAAATATAAGAGGAGGTATAAGGAAATACAAAAGAAAGAGATCCCACTTATTAAAAAAGAAAAAAATAAAACTAATAAACAGATGAAGTTCCAATTGCGCATCATCCTCTGAAGGGAGGCTGTTCCACAGTCCAATGGTGTGAGGAACAAAGGACCTCTGGAACTGAGGAGATGCAATGCGTTGCTACCCTAATGCTATTCTCCTTGCATTTTAATACATTTTCATTAATTTATTTTTTTTTCTTTTAATAACCGAGATCTCTTCTTTCTGTATTTTCCTTTACCTCCTCTCAATTCTTCCTAATGAACGCCATACTCTTTGGAAGCTTGAATTTCAAGTCGGTGGTCCCTTTGGTGGGCTTGTTCCATTATGAATAGGGTTCAACTTCTGAATAATAATAATAATAATAATAATAATAATAATAATAATAATAATAATAATAATTAAATGTTTGAGAAGTTACAGAGGAGAAATCATTTCCCATTCTAATTCATTCATCAAACTGAAAGACAGTTACTGGGGAAGGGGAAGGGAAGGGGAAGGAAGGGAAGGGGGAAGGGAAGGGGAAGGGAAGGGGAAGGGAAGGGGTAAGAGAGAGGGAGGGAGGTGAAACGATGAAGACGCCAGTTAACTGTGTTAACAAGTCAGTAATCGTCAAGAAGGTTCATGCCTTTGGGAGTTACGGCGCAAAGTCTTCAGGGGAGGGGCGGGGGTGGGAAGAGAATCTAAACAGTTTGGTGGATATTGGGAAGATGTGGAGGAGGAGGAGGAGGAGGAGGGGAGGAGGTGAGGAGGGAGGAGGAGGAGGAGGAGGAGGAGGAGGAGGAGGAGTGATAGAACTAACACGATGGCGAGCTGTTTC
This sequence comes from Macrobrachium rosenbergii, assembly GCF_040412425.1. Lineage (NCBI taxonomy): Eukaryota > Metazoa > Arthropoda > Malacostraca > Decapoda > Palaemonidae > Macrobrachium > Macrobrachium rosenbergii. The sequence goes on along the minus strand of NC_089791.1, from coordinate 29,192,530 downwards.
AACACAGAAGTGCGACCTCTTGTTGACATAACCGTTCATGGGATCAACGCATCTTGAAATGTCGTTCAGTTTAAACTGGATTTCGAAAATACATGCGTGCATGCTTACCTAAATACGTACATGCGCACATATACATGCATACATACATACATACATACATACATAAACACTGAAAGAAAAGACTGACAAATGTTATATAAAAGCTTTCTCTTTCTCTATGTGTGTTTATATATATATATATATATATATATATATATATATATATATATATATATATATATATATATATATATATATACATATATATATATATACATATATATACAGAATAAATTAATGGCTATATATGTATTGTATATATACTGTATGTATAATTTATATATATAAATATATATATGTATATTTATATATAAATATATATATACTGTATATATATTTATATAAATAACATATACATATATATATTATATATATAAATATATATATATATATATATATATATATATATATATATTTACATATCCATTAATTTATTATTAAAAAACCATCTACTAATTCGACATCTACTCATTTTTCCAATATAATAATTTCGAGTGGTATGAAGGCGTTACCTTAGCAACGCTGAAAGGCTTGTCTAACTGTAATCTTAATTTCCAATTAGTCACGGTACATAACGCTTCGGCCTCGATGGCCACATCAGGTGTAACGCCAGTTTATATCAGTCAATCAATCAATCAGTCATTGACTCACCCTAAACAATTGAAGGGCGAGGAGAAAGACATACAAATATACAGAGATAGGCAAGGGAGACCATAATATATATATATATATATATATATATATATATATATATATATATATGTATACATATGTATATTAATATATATATTTATATAGATTATATTTTATATATACAGTACGTACATATATATGTAAACACACACACATATATATAATATACATAAGATATATGTATATATGTATATTATATTTATAATATATATACATATGTATAATTTATATATATATATATACATATACATATACATACACACAATAAAAACAGGGAGCCACACGTCCACCTGTCCAAAATTCTCTCCCTGCCTCTGGTTTCAACTTGACCTTAATCTTGAACTTTGTTGGTCTTCTTAATCTTTTCCTTTTTTGAATGACTCGAAAAATTTCCGCTTCAGTGACTGGTGTGCCTGACGAGAAGAAAACATTTGCACTTTCATCTAAGAGTGACGTGACTTGATGCATTCCGAGCCCTGCGATTTATACACGCAAGAAAATACCTCGCCGTAAACGCGGAGATGTCAACATGATACCACGCATGCACACACACACACACAAACACACGTGTGTATATATATATATACATATATATATATATTAGAAAATTCACTAATAATAATAATAATAATAATAATAATAATAATAATAATAATAATAATAATAATAATAATAATAATAATAATTTGGCAGCAGACCCTCTTTTAAATAGAATTCTATTGAATATTATTAGCTGCTTCAGCTGCATTTATTTGTAGAAGACTTTTCTATTTTCTGTTATTGCGGACTTCTCTTCCAGTGGAGGTGTGTGTTGACAACTCATTGTCATTCGCCAGGAAAAGTCAAAATCTGATTCATTTTATATATTTATACAGCTGGTTCTATACAAATTGTATAGAACCAACTGTATAGAATATATAAAGAAGAGAATCCAGATTTGACTTTTTCCCATGAATGACAAAATATAGAAGAGTTGTTAGCACGCACCACCAAGAGAAGTCCGCAATATGAAAATAGAAAAAGTCTTCTACAAAATAAATGCAGCTGAAGCAGCAATAATATTTCAATAGAACAATAATATAATAATAATTTTCGTTGAATGATGATGATGATGATAATAAAAATAATAAAAATAATATTTTTCGTTGATAATAATAATAATAATAATAATAATAATAATAATAATAATATTAATTATTATTATTATTATTATTATTACAATATCAGGCGAACAAATTATTTCTCATATTTGTTCACAGGACAGATTTAATAAGCATAAAAACAGACATAAAATTGCAGATATTGAACACGCACTCTGGAACAATAGAGAGAGAGAGAGAGAGAGAGAGAGAGAGAGAGAGAGAGAGAGAACGGGTAAAATGCTTCGGCCAAAAAAAATAAAACATTAGATAATAAGAAGTAACATTACGAAATGCTGAATTAAGTAGATATTCAACCTTCCCCTTAGAATAAAAGTACGTTACGCACGAACGCAAAGTAGGAATGAAAAAATATAAAAATAAAACGTATACATAACTAATGGCAATTATCAAAAAAAGAAATATAAAATGAACTGATTAAGGCGTAATGCTTATCGCACAATTATTACGTAAATGACAGATAAATAAGCATTCGATTAAAATAATAATTACTTAAATAAAAAGAAAAACGAATCAAATAAGAATAAAATTTTATTTATCAGTTAAACAGGCGACATTCAATTTGTTACGTAACTTGATATTTGGGTGATCGTTTGGAATGCGGCTGGACAGGTACCGACGACAAGGTCGCTAGAAAATTCACTGATAATAATAATAATAATAATAATAATAATAATAATAATAATAATAATAATAATAATAATAATAATAATAATTTTCGTTGAATGATGATGATGATTATGATAATAATAATAATAAAAACAATAAAAATATTTTTCGTTGATAATAATAATAATAATAATAATAATAATAATAATAATACACACACATTATTATTATTATTATTTCAAACATCAGGCGAACAAATTATTTCTCATATTTGTTCAGAGGACAGATTTGATAAGCACAAAAACAAAGACATAAAAATGCAGATATTGAACACTCACTCTGGAACAACAGAGAGAGAGAGAGAGAGAGAGAGAGAGAGACTGAATTCCTCCGGGACGAGTTTCATTGAAGATAAATCAATTATGGATGAGCAACTCGCGAGTCAAACGACATATTGGTGTGTACCAAATATATATGAAAAAAAAGGACTGGATGAATGGAAAAGGGGAATGGAAGAATGAATGGATGAAGAAATGAATGAATGGATGAATGAATGAATGAATACATGGAAGAATGAATAGGCGGATGAATGGATGAATGAATGAATGGAAGAATGGATGGATGAATGAAATAATGAATGGAAAAAGGGAATGGGAGAATGATTATATGAATGAATGAAAGAATGAATACATGGAAGAATGAATAGTTGATAGAATGAATAAACGGATGAATGAATGAATGAATGAATGAATGAATGAATGAATGAAAGAATGGATGGATGAACGAAAGAATGAATTATTGGACGACGAATGAAAGAGTGGATGAATAAATGGAAGAATGAATGGATGAAAGAATGAATGCATGAATGAATGGAAGTATGAATAAACGAATGGAATACTGAATGAATGGAGGAATGAGTGGATGAGTGAGTGAATGAATGGATGAGTAAACATGATAGAGAAAAAAGAAACAAACTTCTGAATAAGAAATGAATCAATGAAGATAAGAGTACTTTACATTCACTGTATAAATGCATTCAAAAGGATATACAAGAATGAGAAAATATCTATTTGAAGAGAAACCTCAAAAGGACAAAGGAACGATGAAGAAAATGATAATGCATGAATAAAAAAAAATGAAAAGTATTTACAAAGAATGCTTGACTAATAACTGATAAATGATGAAAACCACGAGTAAAATGAAAGGTCCTAAATGATAATAAATAAGCGGAAAAATATAAATTAATAAAAAGGAAACGATTGAGAAAAAAGGTGTTTCAGAAAGTGGTGTTAAAAGGACGAGAAACCGAATCAATAAAATATAAAATTTACGCCAAAGGCCAAGCGCTGGGACCTATGAGGCCATTTAGTGCTGAAACGGAAATTGAGAGTAAAAAGGTTTGAAAGGTGTAACATGAGGAAAACCTCACAGTTGCACTATGAAACAATTGTTAGGAGAAGGTGGAAAGCGAGATGGACGAAAGAGAATATGAATGGAGGTACAGTAAAAGGGATGAAGAGGGAAGCAGCTACGGGCCGAAGGGACGTTGCAAAGAACCTTAAACAATGCCTACAGTGCACAGCGTGAGGTGCACTGACGTCACTAGCCCCCTACGGTGACGAGAACCCGAGGTTTTGGAGGACTCTGAGGGGCTGAAAACAGGCTCGAATTAAAAGGAACAACATCTGCTGAAGTGCCTGGATCATGTAGAGGGAACGGGAGAAAATGGACTGGTGAAAAATAGCGTGTAAAATTCTTAAGAGCGAAAGTAATTGCTAGGCGTAGACGAATGGTCCAGCATGACTAAAATATAAAATATGAAACGATGTTTGTAAGATTAGTGTTAATAAACCTATGGTGGTTTCTTGCATATGTTTCTTATTCTCGATTCTACAAAACCAACAGTAGAAGACATTACTGACCTTCTCTGAATTTATAATCTTTCAGGAGAAAAATGGCTTTCCCCTGATACATAAACCCATTTGTCAGTATAAATATATATATGTGTATATATATATATATATATAAACATATATTTATATATATATATGTATATAATATATATACATAATTATATATATATATATATATATATATATATATATATATATATATATATATATATATATATATATCTATATATATATATAAGTATACACATACACGCAGGTATTTAAAAACACACTGCATCACAAGGAAGAAAGAAACTAGGACAGCAGTTTCATCAAAGCCTTCTTACGCATTCTGTTACGCTCATACTGTACTTGAGTTAACTGTACTAAACTCACGCCGCACGAAAACACCACATTACAAAGAACGATAATCTTACTTAAGCGTGACTTTCGTGAGTTTGCTCAGGCTCCTGTGACGCCATTAAACGAATGCTTTAGGAAAAAGTTGGCGTGAGGGAGAGTGTTTTTTTTTTAAATATATAGTAATTTCAGACCATTCATTCTTGCTTCGTTGTCAGCGTAAGGAACTACCTACTTGCCGCGGAAATGTATTGAAATATCTATAAAAATTATAACGAAAACAAATATAGCAAAATGAAAACTTTATAAAAAACGTACGAATGCACAAATGAAAATAATAAATACTTCTCATCTCAATCATCTTTCACCAGTTTTCTTCTTTATTATCTCAGCATGTCTCCAGGGATGAAGACGCTAGCCACGTGTCCTTTTTCTCGAACGGGCTAACGGTACTACCTATCCGCCGGGAGCTGGGTTGACTGGGGAGAGGCAAGCCAAGGTCGTACTGTAGATCTTTCAAGTTTAAGTAAGCCCACTGCTCTATCACTGAGCCATGGCATGCACTTCTGTTTACACACACATACTCACACACAAACATATATATATGCATATATGTATGTATGTATATATATATATATATATATATATATATATATATATATATATATATATATATATATATATATGTGTGTGTGTATATATATGTGTGTATATATATATATGTATATACTTCAGCCCCAAAAATACATAGCACCAAAACTTGAACAAACTGAACTAACACCCAATAAAAATAAATAAAAAAAAAGAACATCTGCGGTTAACCCACTTCATTCAAACAATAAAAGAACAGAGAACAAAAGAATAAAAAAAAAATTAAGAACAAAATTTGACCACTACCTCCAGCATCAACCAGGTAACCCCCCACCCCCCAACCCCAGCCCAAAAACGAGACCAAGAAACTGTTCCTTATATTTTCCAGCGTCGAGGTCATACAGTGTCCCAAAAGTCCCCCTCCCCACAACTCCATCCCCTCTCCCCCCCTCCACCAATACATTTTTCAGCATCTGGTGAGCGTGCAGACATGATGCTCATCTTCAGGGGAGGAGGAGGAGGAGGAGGAGGAGGAGGAGGAGGAGGGGGAGGGAAAAAAGGAGGGGGGGGAGGCGGTCGACGTAACGGGTGTGGCTCGTCTCGGAAAGATAAGGTTTAAGTCACGTCTTCTCTCTCTCTCTCTCTCTCTCTCTCTCTCTCTCTCTCATATGAAAGGCAGCGGGAATGATGTTGAAAAGCAGCTAACGGTAGTGGACAACTGACCGAAGAAGAATTTTCTGGAGAGAGAGAGAGAGAGAGAGAGAGAGAGAGAGAGAGAGAGAGAGAGAGAGAGAGAGAGAGAGAAAGGAAAACTGGAAATAAAAATTGCACAAAACGAACAATTTCCTAAGAAGCAATAAATTAATCTATGTGATTTTAATTTCTCGGTGTTAGCTCAATCAGACAAACAATTCAAACTAATGTAAATTGCCTAAGCATCTTTCCACATCTACAGTTACCTTCTACACTCCTGAAGATATTCCCTGAATTCTATAACCTCCCGCATTTCAAGGAGCGTGTCTATCATTTCTTTCGCTTTACCCCTCCTTTCTCCTTCATTCAGGCCTGGGCTGTATAACGACATTAGGTTGCTTACTCACAAAACTGGCTCTGGTCGGAGCTTGGAAAGATGACCGCCAGTGCACCTGAGTTCCCGGTGATTATCTTTGGTGACATAAGAATGGGATCGCGGCTGCATCCCGAAACACAATGTGTAAATAAATATGCAAGAGACCTTAGGAATCGGGCTTGAGCGGTTAATGAGTAATAATGAGGGTGACAAGGTAGTGAATAAGCAGGTCTATTGTCCTTTTTAATAAAAGAAAAAATAAAACAAAAATCCAAAATAAAATTTGGAACAGATTAACGTGAAGGAAGTCCATTGAAATCCAGTAAATTACATTTTCTAAAAAAAAAAAAAAAAAAAACAACAGTAGTTCGAAAACTGACAATTAAAAAAATCATTATACATGTTCTAAAAAAAAACTGGTGTTTGAAAAACCGAAAGTGAAAAAAAAATTCATTACAGCTTTTATCTCAGCACGAAATTCCTTAAAAGAAAAACTGTAAAAAAAATTCTGCAAAATCCACAGACATACACGAATTAAAACATTATTTTCAATACAAACCAGTTTCAAATGAAGCTGACATTTATAGAGGTTTTAAAAGTCAGGCCCCCACGTAGGTAATTATGCCAGGAGACAGTTACAAGCAAAAGCAGTACTGTTCTTGGGAGCTTCCCAACTCCTTTTCCCGTAATTGAACTGATCGTAGAATTTAGGCCAAACGCCAAGCACTGGGACCGACGAGGTCATTCAGCGCTGAAACGGAGATTTACGGTAAAAGGAAAACCTCAAAGCAGTCATTATGAATCAACTGTCAGGAGAGGGTGGAAAGTAAGACGGAAGAAAGGGAATGTGAAAGGAGGTACAGTAAAAGGAACGAAAGGGTTTCAGCTATGGGCCGAAGACACGCCGCAAAGAACCTTAAGCAATGCCTACAGTGCACCGCATGAGGCGCACTGACGGCACTAACCCGCTACGGGTTTTTTTTTGAAGATGTTCACTTCACACAAAGATAAACAATTTCAATTATTTAAAAGTTTTCGATAGAAGACACTAGATGGCACTGATAAAATGGAGAGTTTTTTTTTTTTTGAAAACAGGGAGGTCAGTTTATCAGGGAAATGACCAATTTACCAACAAAAAACTAAAATAAAGATAAATATTTCCTGATTAAAAAATAAATCAGGTCATATTCCACAACCAACATTGCTGACAAATAAAGATAAATATTTCCTGATTTTTCAAGAAAAAAAATAAAAAATCAAGTCAGATTCCAAAACCATCATTACTGATAAGAATTTCAGTCAACTTCAGTTACAAAAAATATAAATAATTAAAATGCTATATAGCGTTTTAATTATTTATATTTTTTGTAATAGTTCACTTATATCTCTTTGCATGTAGCTCTTTTGCTGTTAAATTCAAACAATTATGATCATTATTACCAAATAACTGTGTTTGTAAACATTCGCACACACACACACATGCTACAGAGTCTATTTAGAAAGGTTCTTTATAATATATATATATATATATATATATATATATATATATATATATATATATATATATATATATATATATATATATATATATATATATATATATATATATATATATATATATACTGTATAACCAACCACTCACCAAACATTACAGCAATGCTAAAAGTGACTGTGCAATCCTCGTAACATCCCGAGCCTCGCGCCAGGAAACCTCAGCTGAAATAAAACAGATAAAAATAATTATAATGCTATTACATATATAACCAACTGTTCAGCAAACAGTATTACGACAGCAATGCCAAAAGTGACTGTGCAATCCTCATAACATCCCGAGTCTCGTGTCATCCTCTTGAACCGATGCCTTTTGCAATGTTAACGACCTGGGAGAATCCAGGTCACGACCTAAATCGAGAGGCGGGGGACAAAACGAAAGGGAACAACAACACCGAGCTTTAAAGGCGTGGGAACAAAGAAGAAGAAGAAGAAGAAGAAGAAGAGTGTGGACAAGGAACGTCCCTTAAAGGGACGCAGGTACGACAGGTGAGAAAGCTGTTGAGGGAATCAAGGGGGTACCGAGAAGGGGAATAATTAATAATTCATAAATGTAAGGATAAACTTATAAAATGTGACTTATAAAATAAGCAATGTCGTGAATTAAATCGAAGAAAATAATTTTGATACGAAGGAACTATAAAATAGAAATATTGAAGTATATTAGGTAACGAATGAGAAAGACATGTCAAGTAATGAGCAGAGATAAAAAAAAAAACGGGAAATACATAGATAGGTAAATAAATAACATAAATGAACACTAAAATACATAAGAAAATGTGTAATATATAAATAAATAAATTAACGATAAATGCAAAAATTAAATAAATAATATTGCTTTCAGGATTCGCGCAGCCACTTTAATGCATAATAGCGAACCATGCTTCTGTGAGATTAATATTCTCATAAATGCAGATTCATACCTTATCATCAATTTTCCGCATGACATTTTCATGCTTTCAAATATAATGGTACAAAAAAAAAAGGCCATTAATAAACAGAATGCATCAGAAGAATGAAGCACATTTCTAAAGACTTAAAACTAGTGTTGTGATTTTCACTAAGAGGCATACACAGAAATATATATATATATATATATACATAATTATATATATATAT
>NC_089791.1:29168387-29180887 GCF_040412425.1 Macrobrachium rosenbergii | reverse complement strand
CGTGAAAAACTGTTTTATACACAGACAGAGTATATATGTTTATATATATATATATATATATATATATATATATATATATATATATATATATATATATATATATATATATATATATATATATATATATATATATATATATATATATATATATATATATATATATATATATATATATATATATATATACTGTACACACACATATATATTATAATATAAATATGTATATATGTATATTTACATAATTTATTCGTATTTATCATCATTACATGTTGCATAACTAAATCTTGTCTAGACAAAAACCAAAAGAAAAAGTAATTCCGAAAAAATTTATAATTGGACGCAATGAGAAAAAAAAATCGAAAGTAAGCAAATGTAACTCCAAAACCAGAGAGAGGGGGAGGGAGGGAGGGAGAGAGGTAATGAGAGGGAGAGAGAAAGGGGAGTAAGGGGGAGGGGAGGGGCATGTAGTAGGTAGGATCCACGTTGCCCAAAAGGTCATCCAGAGCCAAGAATCCAAAAGAAAGTTCAAAAAGAACTTTTGGATTTTTAACTGCCTGAAGTTCAACGACTCTTCATTAAAACCTCCCATCCCATCCCCCCAACCCCCCTCTCCATCCAGCCACCCAAGCCAATCACCCTCCCCTTCCCTCCCCACACAAGCTTCCCTCCAGGTAGCTAAGCAGATGGAGGTGAGAGGGAACGTAGAAAGGTTTCCTATGCAATAAAAAACTGAAGAGGAGCCACTTGACGTAAGTTCCTTGCGGCTCTGACTTATTCATTTATTTATCTATTCATTTATTCAGTTGCTCATTTATTTGTTTGTTTGCTTAATATATACACATGTATATACATACATATACATATATATATATATATATATATATATATATATATATATATATATATATATATATATATATATATATAGATATATATAAATTTACTGATCTATTTTCCTACAAAATTTATATCATTTATTTATGTATTTATTCATTTATTTATCCATTTATTTATTCATTTGTTAATTTATTTGTTTGTTCACACACACACACACATATATATATATTACATATATTTACTGATCGATTTCCCTCCAAATTTTATATTATTTATTAGTTTATTTATTTATCTATTCATTTTCATATTTAAGAGATTCCCCTCATTACTTCCGGGGTTTGTTGCCATACATGGGAGACCAAACGATAAAAGCCTTTTGGTTTTTCATATAATAATAATAATAATAATAATAATAATAATAATAATAATAATAATAATAATAATAATAATAATAATAATAATAATAATAATAATAATAATAATAATAATAATAATAATAATAATAATAATAATAATATTAAAGGTTACTATGACCTACATTTTGATGTCATCATTACGTTTTGTCCGTAGCTGTCATATGCCTGCATTTAATTTCAAATCTTTGAAAGTGACATCATCTTACTTTCCTTCTGGTTGTGCATGCAAGCTCATATGTGTACGCAAATCTATGTATATGTATGTATACACATATAGACATAAATGTATATATATATAATATATATATATATATATATATATATATATATATATATATATATATTTATATACAGTATATGTATGTATGTATATACATATATGTATACATGCATGTATAAATATATGTATGTATGTATGTATGTATGTATGCATAAATGAATGAACGATGCATGTATGTATGTGTACACACAGATGCAGATGTACCAGCATGCCTCCGTCTGCAAATATATGCATTAATTGAGATTAAATGTTTGAATGAATCATCGATTTCAATGGCAACGAATTTAGCCCAGTCTATTTTTTTAAAGGGCGCAGTTATCAGTTACATCAGGAATTACACAAACGAATGGCTCACTGGGCCAGTCTGGTAAACAAGAGAATGGAACATAAAATTTAGGCCACAAAAGGTTACTGATATTATTTACGATAGTATCAATCTACTGAATAATTTATTTCACAGAGCAAACAAATTTATTTTGTGTGCTGAAAGTTAACTGACGGAAGTAATATATATATCTTTTATTTCCTAAACTGAGACTACACAGTTCCTGAGATGATTACCAGCGCCACAGAGTAACTGACCTATTTTAGGACATAACTGACCTATCTCAAAAGAGGTCACTGGTATACTCCAAAGGGATGAGTGACCTTTCCAAAAACGGGTGAGTGACCTCTACAAAAAAGGTCAGTGACCTCTAAAAAAAGTGAGTGACCTCTACAAAATAAGGTCAGTGACCTCCATTAAAAAAAAGTGAGTGACCTCTACAAAAATAAAGTCAGTGACCTCTAAAAAAAGTGAGTGACCTCTACAAAAAAGGTCAGTGACCTCTAAAAAAAGCAAGTGACCTCTACAAAAAAAAATGGTAACCTCTCCAGAAAGGTCAGTGACCTCTAAAAAAAGGTCAGTAACCTCCAAAAAGGTTAATCACCTCTAAAAAAAAGGTCAGTCACCTCTCCAAAAAGGTGAGTGACCTCTCTAAAAATAGGTGAGTGACCTCACCAGAAATAGGTCAATGACCTCTCCAAAAAGGTCAGTGACCTCTAAAAAAAGGTTAGTAACCTCTAATAAAAAAGATCAGTAACCCCTCCAAAAAAAAGTCAGTGACCTCCTCAAAAAAAAAACGGCGAATGACCTCTCACTAAAACAGTGACTGACCTGCTTCAAAGAAGTGAATGACCTCTTTGGAAAAAAAAAAAAGGTGACTGCTGAGCCACGCCGAGGAGGGTGTGGGGTGGGGGGGTTGAATGACCCTTTCCCATAGAGGTGACTGACCCGTCACAAATAGGCGACTGACCTGTACTTGGAGCGTGACTAACCTAATCCACAGAAACTTCTGCCCTCTTGACATAGATTCGTGGTATCAAGGCCCGGCTATCGAATGATTTTTATCTGGGAGTCTAGGCTTCAAATAGCAAACTGCGGTCTTTATGTTTCAATTTAACTGTCTTTCAGTCGCCGCTGCGTGTCATTTGATTATATCATGGAAAAACATGTATGATAATCACTTTAAAACAAACGCGTACTTCATGTCTTGTGCGGAATTATCAATTAAGTTATAATGACTACCCTCTCCGTTAAATATATCATCTAAAAGAATGGGAACGTTAGGAAGTTGAGGAGAGAGAGAGAGAGAGAGAGAGAGAGAGAGAGAGAGAGAGAGAGAGAGAGAGAGAGAGAGAGAGAGGAGCTACCATCTACAAAACTTGGGGTGCTTAGTAGCTTGGGAGAGAGTTTAGAGCTGAGAGAGAGAGAGAGAGAGAGAGAGAGAGAGAGAGAGAGAGAGAGAGAGAGAGAATATCATCTAGAAGACTTCAAATGTTCAGAAGCTGAACAGGAGAGAGAGAGAGAGAGAGAGAGAGAGAGAGAGAGAGAGAGAGAGAGAGAGAGAGAGAGAGAGAGAGAGAGAATATCATCTACAAAACTAAATGGTCAGAAGTTGAACAGAAGAGAGAGAGAGAGAGAGAGAGAGAGAGAGAGAGAGAGAGAGAGAGAGAGAGAGAGAGCTATCATCTACAAAACTTGGGGCGTTTAGTAGTTGGAGAGAGAGAGAGAGAGAGAGAGAGAGAGAGAGAGAGATATCATCCAGAAGACTTCAAATGTTCAGAAGTTGAACAGGAGAGAGAGAGAGAGAGAGAGAGAGAGAGAGAGAGAGAGAGAGAGAGAGAGAGTATACACTGCCACGGGTTGACCCCAGCATAACCAGAAATAACTGAATATGAAAATCCAACCATCCTTTCGCCCTCAATTATGCAAACTACAAGTCCCAAGTTCGATCTAACTCTCCTCTCCGCCGAGAGATCACCGAGGTCTCTGGGTTACGAAGGACCTGCGATATCCGTGCGCGCAGGACGAAAGTCCTCTAAACAAATTTAAGGACACTCCCCTGGGGCTCAGTGCCACGTGGGAACCCTCCAGGAAGAGTGCCACCGGACTTTAACTACGCTTTCTTTCGTCCTGTGAAAATGCAAAACGCAGAAACTTCGTCAGGGTTAAACTTCCTCCCATAATATTTCATCGTTGATCTATTTTATCTAAAAAAGAGGCACCACTGACGAACTTGTTTAAAACTTTCATATCTTCACATGAGACTCGCCATTGGAGCTTCAAAAGTTCAAGCGAAGATGCAGTGCATTAATATCCTAATACTATTATCCTTGCGCTTTAATACATTTTTATCTATTTATTAATTCATTAATTTATTTTTCTTAATAAGTGGTATCTCTTCTTTCTGTATTTCTCTTTACCTCCTCTTACTTCTTCCTAATGAACACCATATTCTTTGGAAGCTTGGATTTCAAGTCAGTGGCCCCTGTGGTGGGCTTGTTCCAGATGAATAGGACTCATCTTCTGAATAATAATAATAATAATAATAATAATAATAATAATAATAATAATAATAATAATAATAATAATAATAATAATAATAATAATAATAATAAAGAACACCATATTCTTTGGAAGCTTGAATTTCAAGTCAGTGGCCCTTTTGGTGGGCTGGGTATATATGAATAGGGATCATCTTCTGAATAATAATAATAATAATAATAATAATAATAATAATAATAATAATAATAATAATGACACCACACTCTTTGGAAGCTTGAATTTCAAATCAATGGCCCCTGTGGTGGGCTTGTTCCATATGAATAGGGCTCATCTTCTGAATAATAATAATAATAATAATAATAATAATAATAATAATAATAATAATAATAATAATAATAATAATAACAATGAACACCATATTCTTTGGAAGCTTGAATTTCAAGTCAATGGCCCCTTTGGTGGGCTTGTTCCGTGTGAGCAGGGCTCATTTTCTGAATAATAATAATAATAATAATAATAATAATAATAATAATAATAATAATAATAATAATAATAATAAGTAACACGTCGACCAAGTTCACATAATGCCAGAAACCTTGCAACAGATCTAAGGCGTCTGATGTCGGCAGCAACAAGTCACAATCAAACCCGGGAAGGAAAGTTTTTTTTTCGTAGTTTTTTATTAAAATTACAATAATATTTTCGGAGCTTTTATTAATATTACAATAATGTTTTTCGTACTTTCTACTATAATTACAATAATGTTTTCCGTAGTTTCTATTATAATTATATATTTTTTCCGAGGTTTCTATTATAATTACAATAATTTTTTTCCTAGTTTTTATGAAAATTACAATAATTTTTTTCGTAGTTTCTAATACAATTACAATAATTTTTTCGTATTTTCTATTACAATTACAATAACTTTTGTCGTAGTTTCTAATATAATTACAATAATATTTTTCGTAGTTTCTATAAAAATTATATTTTTATTATAGTTTTCTATTATAGCTACAATAATTTTTTTCGTAGTTTCTATTACAACTACAATAATTTTTTGTCGCAGTTTCTATCATAATTACAATAATTTTTTCGTAGTTTCTATAATAATTATATTTTTTCGTAGTTTCTATTACAATCACAATAATATGTCCAAACTTTCTATTACAATTAAAATCATTTATTCGTAGTTGCTAATACAATTACAATAATATTTTTCGTAGTCCAACCACCACCGAAGTCAGAAAAATACAAGTTCCGTTAACTTAATCCGCTATAAAAAAAAAAGAGGTCCAGTCAATCAAAAGTAAAAGTGTAACTTTGCAAAAGTGCAAGTGGTCCCACTTATTAAAATAAATAAGTAGCCTAACCTGTTATCGGGAAGGCTCAACTTGAAGCAAGTGCAAATATTGCAACTGTTCACTCGAAAATGCATAGCATGCCTGGCAGTAGGGTAGGTAGCCGAACCAGTCACACTGGTTGTTAAACCAACCTTTTAACATTTATTAGTCAAATCATTAGGTTAAGTGTTACAATTGTCAGTTCACATTATCCCTCAGTTATCAAGTAAAAGATTCAGCAATATATAATATATATATATATATATATATATATATATATGTACTACACAAAAATTATAATTATTATATGAACTACGAAAAATTACTGTAATTATATATATATATACATATATATATATATACACACACACACACACACACACATTATCATTATATATATATATATATATATATATATATATATATATATATATATATATATATATATATATATATATATACATATGTATATATATACATATATGTGTGTAAACTGCCTGTGTGTGAAATAGCTGAGGACGTGAACAAGTTTTAACAGTTCATACGACGGCATTGAAGCGTGTGTGAGGATATGCAGACGGGAGAGTGTATGGTTTGGTGTGAAAGTTGGTCTGCGACAAGGGGGTATTATGCCTCCGCGACTCTTCAGTATCTTAATGGATGGAGTGATGCAATAAGTCACAGGAAGGACAATAAATAAGGTGCAAAGATGTACAAAATGAGTCAGGTCTGGAGTGAGCAAGGGTTGACGTTTGCAGGTGATGCAGTGCTGGCTGGGGACAGTGAAGAGAAACTGCAAAAACTACTAAAAGAATTTGAAAGGAACTGCAAGAGGAGAAAGTTGGGAGCGAATGTGAGCTAAAGTAAGGTTATGATGGTGAATGGTAAAAATAAAAGTGGACCTGTCAATGTTTATGTAGATGGATGGACGTGGTTAATTTGTATAAATATTTGAATTAAATATAACGAGTGATAGAAGGATGACAGAATAGAGTCGGTTAATGACGGGGAAGCTTTACTGTAAATGGGGTTCAACGATAAAATATCAATGTGGCAGTGATCATTCTGTTGTTTTTTCTGTGAAGCCCAACCCTGTTCAGGAACACTATACATGCGCGCGCCTGCACACGCGCACACTCGCCCACATACATACATACATACATATATATATATATATATATATATATATATATATATATATATATATATATATATATATATATATATATATATATATATATATATATATATATATATATATATATATACACACATCACGCAACTACCCCATAGCTACCCTATACAAAAGGAGTCACTGCGTATGAATAACAGCTATTTCTCTTCCTGCCCAAGGGCTTGAGTCTCAGGGCAAATCACGATCTAATCACCAAGGCCACGTGCATATGCATACATAAACATGTACATAACCAACATTCCTTTACATAAACACATAAGCAAACGCATTCAAAGCCCACAAACAATACTGGAACATTTCCAGCTAATTTCCCAAGGCCTTCGCCTCGAAAATAGTATCCTAAGACAGCCTCCGTCCGCATTACCTTGACAACCCGAGCTCTTTCTCTCTCTCTCTCTCTCTCTCTCTCTCTCTCTCTCTCTCTCTCTCTCTCTCTCTCTCTCTCCAGCGTCTACATACCACAGAGACATTCTCTGGCACGAGTTCCTGGGAGTTGGAGAGCAGAATTAGCCTGGAAGTCTGGAACTTGGAGATTTACTCAGAATTTTCATACCGGCTTATGCGACGAATCCAGGAGAGAAGGATAGACTAGTAAAAGGAATAGGAGAATTATTTTTTTGTAGTGGTGTGTCTCTGCAAAAAAGTGTATTGTATATACTGTATGTATATATATATGTATGTATAAATGCATAGGTGTATCTATATATATACATATATATATATATATATATATATATATATATATATATATATATATATAAATATATACATTGTTTAATCTCTGATCATCACATATACTAAGAATTTACATACAAAATATTCACAGAGAGAGAGAGAGAGAGAGAGAGAGAGAGAGAGAGAGAGAGAGAGAGAGAGAGCATTTTCTTTAACCTCTGACCCCCATATACACTAGAATCTACACACACAATGCACATACAGGGGAGAGAGAGAGAGAGAGAGAGAGAGAGAGAGAGAGAGAGAGAGAGAGAGAGAGAGAGAGAGAGACTCTGAACATGACCCACACAGACACCTTTTTGTGAATTCAAAGCAGAAAGGGAAACTGACACAAAACACCCCATTTCCCGCGTGGAGACACAGAGATATAAAGAAAGAAATAAAGAAAGGAAGAACGAAAAAAGAAAGAAAGAAAAGCAAGAAAAAATGAAAGAAACGATGGAGATAAAGAAAGACAGAAAGATAAAAGTAGCATTATCTTACAAAACCCGACAGGCTTTCTTACACACGAGGAGTGAAATCTCTGCTAAAAAAACAAAAAGGCGGGCCTGGGGTGGGGGGGGGGGTAGGAGATAGGGGAGGGGTGAGGGTAAGGGAGGGGTAGGGGAGGGGACAACGACTGCCCCTGCTTGCTGATGAGGTCACTGACCTTGGCTGCTGGGAGACGATGACGAGTGGGTGGTGGTATAGAGAGAGAGAGAGAGAGAGAGAGAGAGAGAGAGAGAGAGAGAGAGAGAGAGTTTTAGGGCGTGGCACTGGTGAATGGGTAAGGGCGTGCAAGTGCCAGTGTCGCTTGCTCCTGTTTTGTCACGTCAAGCATGAATGGTTGTTGGTTGGGTGGGTTAGGTGGGGTTTCAACATTTTATACTCTCTCCCCCTTACTCTCTCTCTCTCTCTCTCTCTCTCTCTCTCTCTCTCTCTCTCTCTTTTCTCTTTCTTTCTTTCTTTCTTTCTCTATTATATGTAACCTAGTTCTAAATTTGGAGTATTCAAATCTCAGACTTTGATTATATCTTTTATACAAAGAGAGAGAGAGAGAGAGAGAGAGAGAGAGAGAGAGAGAGAGAGAGAGAGAGAGAGAGAGAGAGAGAGAGAGGGTTGAATGTTATTGTCCTTAATCTTGTTTTTTAACTAGTAAGAAAATATCCATGGCAGTGCCTACAGCCCTGATATACATATATATATATATATATATATATATATATATATATATATATATATATATATATATATATATATATATATATATATATATCAACTTATACACCAACTTAGGGAACAAACGACAAATAGTGATAAAATTTGACAGGGTAGTTTGCGTGTCCGAAAACAGCCCTTATTCCCAAACTGACAACGACCTTGGTTGTCCAGTGTTCACTTTGTTCAGCGTTTTTGGACACTAAATTATTTTTGCATGAAGAAACTGGGTGTTGGCCTTTCCACCTATTAACGAAGTTTCAGATGAGCGAGTGATAAAGTTTCAGGTCAGTGATGGCAGTCAGATCTCCCCTGGTTATATATATATATATATATATATATATATATATATATATATATATATATATATATATATATATATATATATATAAAAGACAATCATCCCACGTTAAATGATTCTGTTGGCGTCGTTCTTCAAAAATACCAGGAACAAGAATCAGTGATTCTTCACAAGCGTATCGATCCTGATTCGTCCCTGGTTCTCAGAAGGGAGGTTAAGAATAAGACATTACCTCCAATCGTTTGGCATCTTTGGGTTATACCTGAATTTTGTTTCAGCAGTAAAAATAAAACTAGCTGACTGACGATCAGCCGAAAATACAACAGAAATAAAAAAGAAATCTATATTGTTTCAATTAAATATTCTCCTTCCTTTGTTTAGAAAAGGCAATTTGTTTTTATTGATAAAAATAATATTTCATGGGAAAAAAACTTCACGACCAGGAATATAAAGAAAAATTTCCTTTTACCAGGATGCACAAAATGTTCTAAAATACAGTATACGATGAACAAAAATGTTTTAAAGTAGAAAGTATGATGAGCCAAAATTTCCCAAAATACAATTTACAATGAACATAAATATTCTAGTAATATAAGAAATATGATCTATAAAAAATAAAGAATAAAATCTATCTAGAAGAGAGGAGACACGCGTCTTCTATATAATGCAAAAATATAAAATAATAACATACAATAAAGCCAGGAAATAATTATAAAAAAAATTGGTACATCATACATAACGGACCTCGTTACGGAACACGAAAAAAAAAAAAAAACCTCATGTTTGTTCCTCGGTGACCGGCGTAAACAGTTCGTTGACTCTGCGCGCATGCGTGAGTTTCCTCCGTAAATCACCGCACGCGAAAACAGGGCCCATCACTAATTCTGAAATCTGTATGACAGCGGGTCGAGACTAAAAAAAAAAAAAAAAAAAGGAACGCATGCGCTGGCGGAGGGAGGGAGTGACTGGCATGCTTGCATGCAAACCACTGCACAGTAGCAAGCAGCCGTTGCAGGCCACTGTGCAAGCACTTGTCGCTCTCAGCAAGAAGTGAAAACAGTTCATAAAGACTTTCACTCTCTCTCTCTCTCTCTCTCTCTCTGAAAGACAAGATTGTGGTCACTGCCACATTCTATCTTCGGGAGCTGAAAAGTGGGTGAAACCCCAATGTAAAAATCTCTAAATAAAAGTTCATATTTAGCTTATTTTATTACCATCACATGAACATGACGTCAACAAACATGAAATATCTATCCATCTATTTATCTACTTATACACGCACACATATATAATTTATATATAAATATATATATATATATATATATATATATATATATATATATATATATGTATGTATGTATATAAACACACACACATATATATATACATATATATATATATATATATATATATATATATATATATTTGTACATATACAAATACATATATTTTATATATATATATATATATATATATATATATATACTTTATACACACAAATACATTATACATATATATATATATATATTATTTTATATATACCTTTTTATTCATTTATGTATTCATTTATTTATATATATACCCCACTACACAAACAAGCTAAAAACCAACGAACCAGTGAATCATTGATGAACCAAAAACACGAAAACCTTATTCACAATCGGATTTCCCGACGCGGGAGACACCACTGAAAGCACATTCGATCAATGGCGGCAAAAAAAAAAAAGAAAAAAAATTGAAGGTCAGCGACCCTCCCCCACAGTCGAACTGTCAAAGACACTTTCGGTTCCTTAAGGAGGAGAAACGGAGCGCGCTCTGTGTTCACTGGCTGCGTTCTGAAGAAGCGTCTCCAAGGCTGCATTTAAAAGTGTACAAATGCACGAGAAAGTGAATGAACGCAGGGATCGAGCACAATGTACAATGGTGGTACTGTACTGTACATAGTGTTTGTATGATTCCGCCGGTTTGATTTTAGTATATATTATTATGTCTGCAGTGTGTCATGTCTAATGACCTTTTGCTATGCTGTGTCAACCTGTTTAGTTCGTTTCTGTTTTCTTTCTGATATGTATGTGTGTGTGTGTGTATGTATGTATATATATATATATATATATATATATATATATATATATATATATATATATATATATATATACTGTATATATATATATATATATATAAATATATATATATATATATATATATATATATATATATATATATATATATATATATATATATATATATATAAACTGTATATGCATATGCTATACATCTCCATTCATGACTACAACGATAAAAAAAAAACACACTAGCTAATGAACAGTATCTTTCAATATTACCAATTTTGCGGAAGAGCGCTTACACTAACAGTACTGCCAATTACCCGCAAAAGTCGAAAGACAAACTCTAAAGTATTTCTTACTGCTGTTATCTTCTCAAAAGCAGTGATGATCTGGCGGTCGTAAAAATTGCATCACACTATTTTATCTCAAAGATAACGCTCTGGCCAAGTGCAATGACCCGTAATCTTCACCGAGAGAGAGAGAGAGAGAGAGAGAGAGAGAGAGAGAGAGAGAGAGAGATAACATCTTCAAGATCCACTCTCAGGGTATAATCATGATTCAGTGAAAGCTATACACATACACAATGTAAGCTCGGATTTGCAAACGAAGTCTTGGTGTAAACACACATAAAACGAATATGTAAACAAAGTTCAATAAACAAAGATCACAAAGCTATAAAGCCTAAAACGTAACAAGAAAAACTGAAATAAAAAAGATATAAAAAAATAGGAGAAAAAGAGAACCCCCAAAATATTCCCCGAAATTTACACAAGGGAATCTTGTCGAAAGAAAATGGGTCCAACATAATGACGCAATCATCCTTTGGCTGAATGACTGAACAAGTGACTGGAGGACTGGCTGACTGGCAGTGACTAATGGCCATTAATTGCACGGCTTCACTTGCTGTTTAAAACGGATAACCCGCTCTTAGAAAGGAATCTCTCTGCATGACACATGCAAGGAAATTCTTCTCTTAAAATTGGTAATATCATTTAGACAGCAAACTGTTTCTGTCATTTACACAGAAAACTGTCTCAGTCATTTAGACAGAAAACTGTTTCTGTCATTCAAGATAGAAAACTGTGTCAGTCATTTAGACAGAAAACTGTTTCAGTCATTTAGATAGAAACCTGTTTCTGTCATTTAGACAGAAAATTGTTTCAGTCATTTAGACAGAAAACTATTCCAATCATTTAGACAGAAAACTATTTCTGTCATATAGATAGAAAACTGTGTCAGTCATTTAGACAGAAAACTGTTTCTGTCATTTAGACAGAAAACTGTTTCAGTCATTTAGACAGGAAAC
>NC_089791.1:29153387-29155887 GCF_040412425.1 Macrobrachium rosenbergii | reverse complement strand
AGGAAAGAGGTCGCAGCTAGGGGCCGATGGGACGCTGCAGAGAACCTTAAGTAATGCTTACAGTGCACTGCTTGATCTAGTTCCCAAGGAAAAACAATATCGTGAGCGTTGTTTTGATGTCTTAGATTGTAGTAATTCTTGCCTTATTCATTTCAGTTTTCAAATATATAAAAACTTCCTTATTTATTCTCCTTGGCAATCAGAAAAAATAAATCATAAAAACAAACTGATTAAACCAACTTCGAAAACAATTTGTTCCTTCCCTCCCGGCAGCGTGCAACCGCTATGACTTTAACAATATCATGAGTCTCAAGTTCGTAACTGATAAGAAATAACGAAACGAAAAAAAAAATTACAAAAAAAGTAAACGGAAATATGATAAGAGCGTCAGGTAAAACAATGACGACGTTTTTATCTTTTATTTTTTTGTATCTACTTTTACTGAGTCTTATTTTCCGTTTAAGGGGTGAATGAACTTGAAGAAAAAAGTAACAAGCAGTTATTTCGACAGTTTTTTTTGTTGTTGTTGTAATGTGATGTAATGTGATATCGCAGGAAAAGAATGAGAGTTACTTCGTCCTCACAAACAGGAAAAAAAAGTTGCCTGGGAATGGAAGCGTTGCCTCTTTTATAATTTGTTACGGGGTTATTTTTTTTTTATGTTTTGTGGTCAAATATTAAAATGCGGTGAATTGCATCTGCGTGCTTGGTTATTTAATGTTTAAGTACACTGGCAATTTATGTAATTGCATATACATTAATATGTATACATATAAATGTGTGTATATAAAAATTACTGAGATATATATATATATATATATATATATATATATATATATATATATATATATATATATATATATATATATACATATATATGTATACACACATATATGTATGTATATGTGTGAATATATATATGTATATATACTGTATATATATACATATAAGTGTGTATGTAAATTATAGAAACTATTGATATATACATATATATCTATATATAAATGTATTATACACACACACACACTTATATATATATATAATTTATATATATATATATATATATATATATATATATATATATATATATATATATATATATATATGTATGTATATACATACATGCATACACACAAGTGTGTGTAACGAAATTACATCAACCCAAATAACACCCAGATAACTCTCTTAATATGCCTATCTTGTCCACTCATCTCTCTTCCTCCTCTCCCTTTCAAAATTCCTTATCGCCGCGGGCGAGCGGGCGGGCGGGCGGGCGGGTGGGCGGACGGGCTCAGAGAGCATATTAGGCAATCTCATTACATAACCTCAAGTATGGCACACTCGCAGAGAGAGAGAGAGAGAGAGAGAGAGAGAGAGAGAGAGAGAGATACGCCTAATGCTATTCCGTAAGCAGTACTAGGCCGCGACCTACATCAGGGTAGGTGGGTGGTAGGTCACTGGGTGGGTGGGTGGGTGATAGGTCACTGGGTGGGTGGGTGGGTTTGGGGGTGAGGTAGGGGTG
Source organism: Macrobrachium rosenbergii (assembly GCF_040412425.1). NCBI lineage: Eukaryota > Metazoa > Arthropoda > Malacostraca > Decapoda > Palaemonidae > Macrobrachium > Macrobrachium rosenbergii. Next base: position 29,154,365 of record NC_089791.1, on the reverse strand, counting down.
GAGGCGGGGGGTGGCTGATGTGTGATTGGGAAGGTCATTCACCTGAAGCCGCTACAAGGTAAGTCAGCGTACTCCCAATCAGGTGATCAGCTGGGAATTATATTACAGTCTCTCCTCGATAGTGCGGCGCCAGAGAACGTGACCGATAAGTGAATTATCCAGCTGGCTGACAGCTGGTGGGACAATGTGGAACTGGGTTCCATGACGGGTCAATAAGTGACGGGTTGAACTGGCGGGTAATTCAGAACATGTGGTAAAGAATGATACATCTCAATTATTGCAGATCACTGTCGGTGGTGGCGTTGTTCCTAAGGTAGTGTTGCCTATACAGACATAACTACCATTATTTGCTTCATGTATTTAAAGAGAACAGAAGTGTAACCATAACTATTATGATTATAGATATATATATATATATATATATATATATATATATATATATAATATATATATATATATATATATATTTATATACATATAATATAATACACATACATATATATATATATATATATATATATATATATATATATATATATATATATATACATATATATTTGGGATGCGAATACTAAACCCCATGCCCTCTGCTCCCATCACAGTCACCTAACTACCAAGTACATAATTTACTCATTCATATCGGAAGATATCTTGTCGATTACGATTAGAGGGACATCCAGGTTACATCTTGATCTTAGGCGACATCGCTTTAGGGTACACCGTGACATCACTGGCGACGCCAGAAAGCTCTATATAATCAATCAGTCAATCGTGACATCACCAAAACGTGAACATTTCAGATGAGAAGTTTTACACTTCTGGAAGTTGATGGTAACCCCGAACTTCTAGAAGTTGATGGTAATCCCGAACTTCCAGAAGTTGATGGTAATCCCGAACTTCCAGAAGTTGATGGTAATCCCGAACTTCCAGAAGTTGGTAATCCCGAACTTCCAGAAGTTGATGGTAATCCCGAACTTC
>NC_089791.1:29145887-29148387 GCF_040412425.1 Macrobrachium rosenbergii | reverse complement strand
TACTGCGAACCTCTGCATTGTACATCTGTTTGTCTATCTACATACGGTATATAGGTGTGCACATGTATATATGTGTATGTTTATATATATATATATATATATATATATATATATATATATATATATATACACACACACATATATATATATATATATATATATATATATATATATATATATATATATATATATACACACACATATATATATATATATATATATATATATATATATATATATATATATATATATATATATATATATATATATAGAGAGAGAGAGAGAGAGAGAGAGAGAGAGAGAGAGAGAGAGAGAGAAAAGAAAGAGAGAAAAAGAGAGATTAAAAGAAAACTGAAAAAATAGTTCACGTCTCTTTTACGCAATTCCTGAAAGCAGTTCAATGCCCTGACGAGGAATTTCCTTTCTATGTAGGACACGCTTGCAGGACTTCCTAAATCCTTCAGAGTTCAGCAATTCAACGACTAAATCCTATCAATAACCTGGAATTGGAAACCGATTGGAACATGCCTTGGCAGGATACTATATATATATAAATAAATAACGACCTTTCAATAAGGCAATGTTCCGCCCTCTCTTGAAATCTGCCAAAACTTGTCCGCCCCGAAAATCGAAAATGTTTACTTATCTTGTGACCTATATCTATTAAACTTCATTACCTATCAGTATATCTATTTATTCACCCAAAGGTATTTTATCATCTTTAATACACCACGAGGCAGCTGAGATTTTATCATCTATCTTGCGACCTGTCTGTCAAGCTACACTATCTACCGGTCTTTTTGTCTATTCATCCAAAAATATTCTAGTACCTCCGATATACCACAAGAATAAATATACAGGAATTTCCTTTTGAGAGCTGATTTTTTATAATCTATCTTGGGACCTATATCAGTTAAACTGAATTATCAGTCTATCTATCAATTCGTCGAAATGGATTTTATTATTTTCGATTCACCACAAGAAAAAATATACATGAATTTCCTCATGACAGCTGTTCGTTCGTCATCATTTTTCAAAGAGCACTAGAAATGGCGTGTCCTCTGCAGGAGATAAAATAAAAAAAAAGGCAGATTCAGTACCTATAATTTAAATACCAAGGAATCAAAGACCACAGAGAGAGAGAGAGAGAGAGAGAGAGAGAGAGAGAGAGAGAGAGAGAGCTACCTATCCAGCACGTCATTACATCAATTTCTAAGTCATGCAGAATCAGGAAGGTGACAAAAAAAGGTCAGATTGAGCAACTATAAAGACCAAAGAATCAAGGAAGAGAGAGAGAGAGAGAGAGAGAGAGAGAGAGAGAGAGAGAGAGAGAAAGAGAGAGAGAGAGAGAGATTCCTATCCAGCACATCACAGATTGTGACCGAAGGAAACAAGGGGGCAGACCTTACTGCTATTTTACCCACAAACGTACTTCTTTTTATAACTTGTACCTTAACCCTATTTTTAGTTTTCTGGAAAAGAAAACTATTGTGTCGGCTTTGTCTGTCCGTCCGCGCTTTATTCTGTCCGCACTTTTTTCTGTCCGTCCTCAGACCTTAAAAACTACTGAGGCTAGAGGGCTGCAAATTGGTATGTTGATCATCCACCCTCCAATCACCAAACATACCAAACTGCAGCCCTCTACCCTCGGTAGTTTTTATTCTATTTAGGGTTAAAGTTAGCCATAATCGTGCATCTGGCAACGATATAGGACGGGCCACCAACGGGCCGTGGTTAAAGTTTCATGGGCCGCGGCTCATACAGCATTATATCGAGACCAACAAAAGATAGATCTGTTTTCGGTGGCATTGATTATACGCTGTAGCGGCTGTACAGAAAACTCGATGGCGCCGAAGAGACTTCGGCGCATTTTTTACTTGTTACTTAAGAACCCTGATCTTTCTTCCACTGTTCTGGCTTGAGCAATTATCATTTATGCTACTTAAATTATCACTAATCCAATTATCATGAATGATAATTGCCAGGAATTATCCTTTATGCAACTTCAATTAGAACTTTATAAAGTACGAAATTAAAAAATAAAGTATGAAGTTTATAAATTACGAAATTAAGAAGTAAAGTATGAACTTTATAAATTACGGAATTTGAAAAAAAATAAAGTACGAACTTAATAAATTACGAACTTCATAAATTACGAGATAAAAAAGGCAAGAACTTAATAAATAACGAACTTTATAAAGCACGAACTTTATAATGTACGAGCTTAATAAATTACGAACTTTATAAAGTACCAACTTAATAAATCGCGAACTTTATAAATCACGAAATTAAGAAATAAAGTACGAACTTATTAAATTACGAACTTGATAAATTACAAAATTACAAAGTTACGGATTTGATAAATATAGTAGGAACCTAATAAATAACAAACTTTATCAATGACGAACTTTACAAATAAAGAACAAACTTTAAAAATAAAGAAATATACAGATAACTTAAGAACTCTATAAAATACGAACTTTATAAATTCAGTACGAAC
>NC_089791.1:29133387-29140887 GCF_040412425.1 Macrobrachium rosenbergii | reverse complement strand
TGGTATCATACATGCTGCGTACAGATAAGAATACATGTATATCTACATACATACGTATGCGTATGGTGGTGTGGTATCATACATACTGCGTGCAGAAAAGAATGCGTACATACATACATACATACATACATACATACTGTGTTAACGATTACATTGAACATACGGATGAGGATTCATATGTATTTTCATACATTTTCTATGCATGGGCATATTTGCAGTTTCTTTTACAGAGTTACAACGCATTTAAGTATGAATTGGTATGTTTACATTAGTGCATGCTTTGAAAACAAACCTATCAGTGCACGAACTAATTACTCTGAAACATATCCTCTACCCATCTATAATAATAATAATAATAATAATAATAATAATAATAATAATAATAATAATAATAATAATAATAATAATAATAATAATAATAATAATAATAATAACAATCTATCTCAAATTGCGAAAGAGAATCGAGTAGGTTCTCGAAAGCTCTCGTTCGTATATATACATACATATATATATATATATATATATATATATATATATATATATATATATATATATATATATATATATATATATATATATATATATATATATATATATATTATATGCATTATTATTATTATTATTATTATTATTATTATTATTAGTGAAGACATCCACAGTGGTGGATATATGTATATGTGTATATATATATATATATATATATATATATATATATATATATATATATATATATATATATATATACATATATCCACCACTGTGGATGTCTTCACTAATAATAATAATAATAATAATAATAATAATAATAATAATGATAATAAAAAGCGCTCACACGACAATTGACACAGAAGGGTGTCAATACTTAACAGCACATGCGCAGAAGAACGTATGCACTGAAGTAAGATTCTAGCGTATGTGCAAACGTACAGACACACGAATACCTGGAAAGAATCAATGCGAGAAAGAGCAGTTCCGTGAAACAGCACTGCATGCATACGAAAGGAATGCACAAGAGTATAAATAACGTGCTTATTCACAAATCCTGTGCTTAAGCAGGCATGCGTAATTGCTCGCCTTGGTGGCTAAGCTCTCTCTCTCTCTCTCTCTCACATGCACACGCATATACACACACACACACGTATATATATGTATATATATATATATATATATATATATATATATATATATATATATATATATATATATATATATATATATATATATATAAATATATATATATATATATATATATATATATATATATATATATATATATATATATATATATATATATATATATATATATATACATTCAGCATTATTTCCCTGAAATGCTCTGAGAAGTTAAAACATAAAAAGTGATATAAGAAAAGGCAAATAAATTCAAAACGACAGCAACCATTACCATACACAACCACAACAAAGACTCCACCGCGCATTTGCCAAGGCATCAAAGCACACAACCCAAGCAATCACTCGGGGGTTCACAACCACCACAATGACTCCACCGCACATGCGCAAGCACGAAAAAACCAAACCAAAAATTCATTCGGTGGAGTCCTTTGGGTAGTATTTCCCGCTTGATGTTTAAAATGACGGCAGCGAAAGTGGCGACCTTTGGCATCTCTGAGTTAGCTTCTCTGGTCCAACCAACATCGAGCTTTTGTTAATCAGGCGACCTTTGGCATCGCTGAGTCAGCTTCTCTGGACCAATCAACATCGAGCTTTTGTTAATCAGGCGACCTTTGGCATCTCTGAGTTAGCTTTTCTGGACCAATCAACATCGAGCTTTTGTTGATCAGGCGACCTTATTGAGACTTTACGTCTTTGGATTAATCCCCTGTAGGGGTTTAGTGCCGTCAGTGCACCTCACGGGGTGCATTGTAGGCATTACTAAAGGTTCCATTCATATTATCTTTGTTCCATCTTGCTATCCCTCCCCCTATCCTAACAATAATTCAATTTCCTTTCCAGAGCTGAATGACCTCATAGGTCCCAGTGCTTGGCCTTTGGCCTAAACTCATTCCTTTCCACGCCTTTGGATTAATCAGCGCATATCTTTATTAAAATAACTACCAATGCGCCTTTTTCGCCCTGATCAGTAAATATATCTTTAATATGGAATATCTATCGATTTTATGCTGTTTTTTCTACACTAAATACGTATTTTTATTGAAATAATTAACTTCAGCATTTACTATGCAAGCGGTATATCGCTGTCATATTTTAAAAAATATAAAATAGAGTCTTTATCGTATTTAAACATATCATCACGATGATATGTTTACCCGAAATGTTTTTCTTAAAATTTTAAAATGCTAAAATGTTTACCCACAATGTTTTTTTCTTAAAATGTTAAACATATCATCACGGTGATATGTTTACACAAAAACTTTTTCTTACAATGTTAAATTTATGAAATATTAAATTCTTGAAATGTTAAATTACTGAAATGTTAAATTCTTGAAATGTTAAATTACTGAAATGTTGAATTCTTGAAATGTTAAATTACTGAAATGTTAAATTTTTGAAATGTTAACTTACTGAAATATTAAATTCATGAAATGTTAAATTATTGAAATATTAAATTCTTGAAATGTTAAAATACTGAAATGTTAAATTCTTGATGCGTTAAATTACTGAAATGTTAAATTCTTGAAATATTAAATTACCGAAATGTTAAATTCTTGAAATGTTAAATTACTGAAATATTAAATTCTTGAAATATTAAATTACTGAAATATTAAATTACTGAAATGTTAAATTATTGAAATGTTAAATTCTTGAAATATTAAATTATTGAAATGTTCAATTCTTGAAATGTTAAATTACTGAAATATTAAATTCTATAAGTGTTTAAATTCTTGAAATGTTAAATTACTGAAAAATGTAAAAAAAAAAAACCATATGAGGCAAAAAGGATCCTGTTTAAATATATACTTTAACAGAAAAATATAAAAAAAGTACTTTATGAAGAAAAAATCCTCCTTACTACAACGTCTCGACTAAATATTTCACTCAAAAATACGGAAAAAATGTTTTATATAACAATAACCCGTTTACTAACCTAACCTAAAAGTAACAATTATGTACTGAAACAAGTTAATAAACACAATATCAAGAGAACGTGTTAAGTAATAATTAAAATAACGAAAAATAATTAGCAAAATATTAACGCCTAAAACCCATTCACTTCAGCCTAACGAGAAAGTTTAACAAGAAAAAGAGAGAGGAAAAGAAGGAATAAAAAAAGGGAGAGAAAGAATTAAAATGTATAAATAAATAGAAGGAATAAGAAAAGGGGAGGAAGAATTAAAACATAAATAAATATCAGAAGGAATAAAAAAAACGGGAGAAATAATTAAAATGTATAAATAAATATCAGAGGGAATAAAAAAAAGGGGGAGAAAGAACTAAAATGTACAAATAAACATCAGAAGGAATAAAAAAAAGAGGAGAAAGAATGAAAATGTACAAATAAACATCAGAAGGAATAAAAAAAAAGGGGAGAAAGAAGTGAACTTTTGAAACAAATATCATATTCATCACAAACCGAGATAAATCCGATTTTATCGCCTCTCCATCTTACGCGGCATCTATTTATGTTCCTCTATTTAAATCACAATGTGGTCATAAATACAATTTTATTATTCCTAATCATGAACTCCTCGCGTCAAAGTTCACGAGAGAGAGAGAGAGAGAGAGAGAGAGAGAGAGAGAGAGAGAGAGAGAGGGAGAGGGGAAGGGATGGATGTGTCTGCGTCGAAAATGTAATATACGATAAAGATGAATAAAGAGAGAGAGAGAGAGAGAGAGAGAGAGAGAGAGAGAGAGAGAGAGAGAGAGAGAGAGAGGGGGGGGAGTAAGGGAAGGGGGATGTGTCTGCGTCGAAAATGTAATATACGATAAAGATGAATAGAGAGAGAGAGAGAGAGAGAGAGAGAGAGAGAGAGAGAGAGAGAGAGAGAGAGAGAGAGAGAGAGAGAGGACTAAGGGAAGGGGATGTGTCTGCGTGGACAATGTAATACACGATAAAGATGAATAAAGGTAGGTAAGAGAGAGAGAGAGAGAGAGAGAGAGAGAGAGAGAGAGAGAGAGAGAGAGAGAGAGAGAGAGAGAGAGAGAGAAGGGGGTAGGGGAAGGGGGGTGTTTCTGCAAAGAAAAGGTAATGAGAGAGAGAGAGAGAGAGAGAGAGAGAGAGAGAGAGAGAGAGAGAGAAGGGTGTAGGGAAAGAGGGGTGTTTCTACATGGAAAAGATAATATGAGAGAGAGAGAGAGAGAGAGAGAGAGAGAGAGAGAGAGAGAGAGAGAGAGAGAGAGAGAGAGAGGGGTTAGGGAAAGGGGGTGTTTCTGCAAAGGAAAAGGTACTATGAGAGAGAGAGAGAGAGAGAGAGAGAGAGAGAGAGAGAGAGGAAGGAGTACGGAAAGGGTTGTGTTTCTACATGGAAAAGGTAATGAGAGAGAGAGAGAGAGAGAGAGAGAGAGAGAGAGAGAGAGAGGAAGGAAGGGGAAGGGGGGATCAACCCCAGGAGGAACGCAGTAATTGGGCTGATCTCTAGGTGTAAGTCGACTCAAAAAAAAACGTGAAAAAATAAAAATAAAAAAATGAAAAGAAAAACAGAAAAAAATACGAAAATAAAGAATAAATAAAAAAATACACAAGAATGCGGGCTAAATACGATTCAATACAAAAACACTTTAGACCAAAAAAAAAGAAAAGAAAAAAAAAACACTTTCACTGACATTCAGGTCCAAGATGCTTCCATTAAGCTGAGGAATGTATCTCGGATTTCTAAGGCGACGTGAGGAATGCAGTTACTGGTGTATCTGAAGTTCTCTGGGTCACTCTAAATGAGAGAGAGAGAGAGAGAGAGAGAGAGAGAGAGAGAGAGAGAGAGAGAGAGAGAGAGAGAGAGAGGTTCTTCTTCCTAATTTGAATTTGCTATCAAACATGAGTTATTTTGCCAACATACTTTGAGGATGGTCGTGGAGAGAGAGAGAGAGAGAGAGAGAGAGAGAGAGAGAGAGAGAGAGAGAGAGAGAGAGAGAGAGATATGGCTAATACCAAGCCAGCTGTCCGCAATCACATATTTCTTGCAAGTCAGAAAGTAGTTCCACCTTCTCTCTCTCTCTCTCTCTCTCTCTCTCTCTCTCTCTCTCTCTCCACGACCATCCTCAAAGTATGATTATGAAATAATTCATATTTCATTGCAAATTCAAATCAGGAAAGGACCACTCACTCACTCACTCTCTCTCTCTCTCTCTCTCTCTCTCTCTCTCTCTCTCAAATGTAAGGAAGTATCAGGAAGGTGTCAGGATTAATAGGGGCGCCTTAGCTATGTAGGAATGGTTGGCTCACCTTTGCTAATTAATGATGAACTGTACTAATTAGTCCACAGGCCACCTGCAATAATTAAGTCTTTTTTGTTTTGTTTATTTAACAGATTAAGTTTGTTAGTCTGTAGAAGTTTTCCTTTGTAAAGTCAGTAGGGAAAATGCATAATAACAGCAATCAAAAGCCACTAACTACAGAAAAAATTTTGCAGAAACTACACAAACGACATTTTGATAAACCAACCTGATTAAAACTGCTATGAAAATCACCAACTTTGCAGAACGACACTCACCTGAAAAGAAAAACACATAAAAATATTTTCAAAAAAGCCTCTAACGGTAAAACAAAGGAAAAGCGTACACTTTAGGATTAAAAATCAAATGAGTTAGAAGTCTATCAACTAATAAAAGAGGAAGCATTTTTTGTACTTTGTTCAGATTTTTTTTTACTTACCTAGAAATGCGCCTTTATTTTTTCAAGCGATTTTTTTTTCATGATCGTATATTTCTTTTATTTGTTCGGAGTGTACTGTTTTATTTAAGAAATAATTATTTGTTTTGTAATCTCAAGAATTTTTGCGCAAAGTGGAGAGAAATATATTAAATTGTACACGATGTTCTGCATTTATTAATATTAGAACTAAGTTCACACAAGCACAAGCAAGCACACATACATACATACATACACACACATATATATCTATATAATATACATAAGCACATATACATATACACGTTATTTTACACATATATATATATATATATATATATATATATATATATATATATATATATATATATATATATCTTTACACGGAACAGAATTTTGACAGGATTAAACTGACAACGTCTCTGCTGGTTCGAGAGATCCTACGGTCCACATCAGAACCTCTAACCCTTTGAAAACCTTACTACACTTTTTAAGGGAAAGAGTCCATGCTGGCATAAGGCCGGCTTAATCTAAACCAATCACCAACAAATAAAATAGATGAAAGGCAATGCTATTAAAACGACTTAAAAAATCAATGCTGGAAAATCAATTAAAATTAAAAATGAATAAATTTAATTATCCACAGTGTTATTTCAATAATTTAACATTTCGGTTATTTAACATTTCAAGAATTAACACTTCAATGATTTAACATTTCAGTAATTTAACATTTCAAGAATTTAACATTCCAGTAATTTAATATTTCAAGAATTTAACATTCCTGTAATTTAACATTTCAAGAATTCAACACTAAGAATTTAATATTTCAAAAATTTAACAATTCAATAATTTAAAATTTCAAGAATTTAACATTTCAAGAATTTAACATTTCAGTAATTTAACATTTCAAGAACTTAACATTGTCAGAATTTAACATTTCAGTAATTTACCATTTCAGAAATTTAACATTTTAAGAAATAAGCATGTCGGGTAAACATATCATCGTGATGAATGCCGACACTGATATAACGAAGATTCACGTCCCCGTGATTCACCAGATTCCTGACCTATGAATCTCGATTCGGAGAATTCACGAGATCCGTGACAGGCGAGATTAAAAGTGTTATGAAGCTGATGATTCAAGAGCTGTGTGATTCACGTTTCCGTGAGTCACGAAGAGAAGAAGAAAGCAAAAATAAAATAAAAATAAAAACTTGAAAGGAAAGTAATGAAAATATAACGATAAATTACATAAAGCGTCTCTGGGGATATGATGAAATATGTCTCAAAAAAGCTTCATCAAATTCAGCTCGACCGTTCTTGAGGTACCTCGTTGACACGAAGACAAATTGACAGGTGTTAATGAGGACAGGTAAGAAGCGTCAGGTGAGGTCTGATATTACCTTTTATCTTGCTATATAAAAATGCGCTGTGCGTATCTATATATCTTTTATCCTCCTATCTAAAAATGCAATGCGCATCTATATATGTTTAACCCTCCTATATAAAAACACAAAGCGTGTCTATATATATATATATATATATATATATATATATATATATATATATATATATATATATATATATATTTAAATATATATATACAGTATATACATATATATATATGTGTGTGTATATCCTCTATAAAAACACAATGCGTATCTATAAAAAAATCTTTCCTTCTATATAAAAATGCAATGCATGCGCACCTATATACATAATTTTTATCCTCCTAT
>NC_089791.1:29108387-29120887 GCF_040412425.1 Macrobrachium rosenbergii | reverse complement strand
TTAATAAAGGCAATGCTGTCGTCTCTCTTTCCTTAGTGGCATTGTCTTTACATATTATACAGTATATATATATATATATATATATATATATATATATATATATATATATATATATATATATATATATATATATATATATATATATACATACTGTATATTTGTATATATATGTGAATATATATGTATATATATATATATATATATATATATATATATATATATATATATATATATATATATATATATACAAACCACCAAACGCCTTTTACCTCTAATTGATGTGACATCCAAGGTTATTCGTCTAACAGTTTCTTCATCAAATCATCTTGGGTGTGGGGCTGCTAGCCCTATGCTCTTCCAGAATCGAGTTGCGGCGACCACGAACGTCTAACCACCAGGTCCGTAATTCATTGCCCAGTTCAACAGCTACAACAAATCGCAACAACAATAAAAATCAAAGACAACAAACATCATTTCCCTCTGGAAACTCAATCACGAGCTCACCTGACAGGTAAGACAAATACTTCAGCATTAAATTTCCTGCCCTCTAGTGCGAACCACAACGATGTGTCAAGACCGTAGCGTTAACAGAAAGAATCCCTTCTCTCGCCAAGTAGCCGCGTGGAACCCGACAAACAACCCCTTCTTCCTCCTACCAGATTTTCTTGGTCGGAAGAGAGTGTCAAGAAATTTGTAACTGATTTTCGGTCGTATTGATTTAACTCTTGCTTTAGAGTGTAAAACTGTCTAACCATTTAGCTACAAGCAGCGCAATTATCGCCTTTTTGTGCCATTAAGGAGTAAAATTACCACCATTTTAGAGATTTTAATATGTACTGTGGAATTTTCACGTATTTGGAGCCTTTAAAATACATAGAGTTATCTTAAGCCATCTTCATTTCAGTGCTCTTAAAGGGAAGTATTATCGTCCATTTAGTGACTTTATAAGGAAAAACGATCTCTCTTTTACTGCCTTCAAGTTATAGAGTTCTCCCCGCCAAAACCCTCCGGGGTATTTAACATAAGGTGTGGAATCGCCTTCCTTCGTCCGCCCTAAAAGACGGAGAATTCCTTACTTCCTTGTATCCTAATTACGTGAAATTCTCTCCTCCAGTGTGTCTACCGAGTGACGAATTCCACCTGGCCTGATTACCCCGTTTCTCGTTCGGACTTCCAATCAGAGGATCTACCGGAGCCTACGAGGGCATGCCCTACTTTTAATCATTTTTGGCAGGTTGCACCATTATCCTTGACCTACTTCCATCCACTTGACCCGTTCCATTCATCAATCCCCACTCTCAATTTCCTTGAAAGAACGTGGCTACATCTCACCTCGGGCTGTGGGTAAAGAGGAAATGCACTGAAAGTTAACAAGAGATCGGACCGATAATCTACAACTAGATATAAACCTTCAACGTGTCAGGGTTATGAGAGAGAGAGAGAGAGAGAGAGAGAGAGAGAGAGAGAGAGAGAGAATCTAAGTGATTACAACGACGTAGCCATCCGATAAATGATTAGCAGAAGTTCACAGAGTCTTGACAGTTCGAAAACAAAACAAACGCACGAGGAACTCTGATACTTACTCTGATACAGTTAACAGTTAAAGGTGTCTGTCTGTGTGTCTGTCCGTCCGTCTGTCGGCATGCTTTCAGCAGACCTTGACTTCAAACGGTTTAATCCAGACCGCGTTTAATATAATGACACCTCCCTGGGGAGGGGAGGGGGGGGTGGGATTCATATCCGTTACGAATGCTGCGCCATTGTAGCCACAAGGCAACATTCTTCTATCTCAACCTTACACATTGTTTTAGGAGAGGATTAACCCCCCTTACATTATTCCATTCTCCTTCACGCTACGTCCTTTTTCCACGAGCAAGAGGGAAGTGCCTTGCATAAGGCCAACTTATCAGTTGCTTACAATCTTATCTGTTTGTCTGTCAGTTTAATTTACTTTTTCTGATAGCTAATCTCTTCTGTTTGCGTTTCCTGTTGCGTTCCGTTACTTCTTTGCAATGATCGCCGAATTCTTTGGAAGCTTGAATCTCAGGTCAGTGGTCCCTTCGGTGGGGTTGTTCCTTATGAGCAGGTGTCATCTTCTGAATAATAATAATAATAATAATAATAATAATAATAATAATAATAATAATAATAATAATAATAAAAATGTCAATGAAGTTTGTTTGAGAGAGGATCTTCTTCCGAAGTAATAATAATAATAATAATAATAATAATAATAATAATAATAATAATAATAATAATAATAATAATAATAATAATAGCATTGTCCAATGAAGTTCGCTTGAGAGAGGATCGTCTTCCGAAATAATAATAATAATAATAATAATAATAATAATAATAATAATAATAATAATAATAATAATAATTTGTCAATGAAGTTCGCTTGAGAGAGGATCTTCTTCCGAAATAATAATAATAATAATAATAATAATAATAATAATAATAATAATAATAATAATAATAATAATAACATTGTTCAATGACGTTCGCTTGAGAGGATCTTCTTCCGAAATAATATAATAATAATAATAATAATAATAATAATAATAATAATAATAATAATAATAATAGCATTGTTCAATGAAGTTCGCTTGAGAGAGGATCTTCTTCCGAAATAATAATAATAATAATAATAATAATAATAATAATAATAATAATAATAATAATAATAATAACAGCATTGTTCAATGAAGTTTCTTGGAGAGAGAATCTTCTTCCGAAAATAATAATAATAATAATAATAATAATAATAATAATAATAATAATAATAATAATAATAATAATAATAAATCTAAAATAGCAACAACAGTGACTTGAAACACAGGACGTGTACAGCGTACTGAATGACACCAAGAGTTAGCCCCTGCACAATCATGCGAATCATACATACGAGCATACGAACATAATCATTGCAAAGCATCACTTTTTGCCGTCATGCACGCTTGCACGTAAACACGGCCATGCGCCGACATAATAATAACAAGATTTGTCACCGGGGTCACCCATCCACTTAAAATCCCGCACGCCTTTTGAGATGCATGACGTGCACGCACGTACAAACGAGCACAAATTAGAAGGCAAAAATTAGAAAATAAAAAAAAATTAGTCACATACCCATATTTAATGCTAAAACACTGAATATTAAGATGCGTCACTCAAAAATATAAAATCTAAGAAAATCTTACCAAAACATTGAGTATCAAGACATGTCAGTCAAAGCCTTTTCATCCTAAGTTAGAATCTACACAGTCACACATACATACACAAACGCACAAACAAACACATACACAAACGAGAAGGCAAATATATTTGAAAAATAAAAAGCAATCCTACACACTTACTTGTAAACACATTCAGTACCAAAACACTGAATATGGAGACACGTCGCTCGAAGCCATTTCATCCCATGTAAGAACTTCCCCACTCGTCAACACAAGACACAAACACACCTACACACTCGCACATACATACACAAACACACAAACACTCACACACACACACATGTCGCAACTTGAGGACAAGGCTACAACACCCCCGGGGAAGCACTTCCTATTGTGATAGGATTAACAAGAAATTCCACGAAGCTACGAGGCATAAGGACGGAATTCATCACCGAATGACAGCTGATGTTCGCGGACTGCTTGAACCTGCTTGCTGCAAGAATCGACGCAAGCAAGCAAGCAAGCAAGCAAGCAAGCAAGCAAGCAAGCAAGCAGGCAAGCAAGACTGACACTTCTGGCTGAACGACGCAGAGACCAAATTCGGCAGCTCTTGGAGACCGATTTTTTTTTATTAACTTTTATTTATTTATTCATGTTATCAGGTTGATGGGGTTAGGGCTCGGGGTTGGAGGTTGCCTGGGAGTCGGCCTCGACGATGCAAACCCTGTAACCCCCTGAAAGCGGTACGACGCTGAAGCTGACCTTGAAATTCCAGCTGACGAGTGGCAAGTTGACTCACTTAGTATATCGCACGTTATTAAGTGATATTAAGTGATTCAGTGTGCAGAAAGGTGGGGCCCGAGTTATACGAGGGGGAGGGGGGAGGGAAGGGGCAAAGAAAGGAGGAGGTGGAGGGGTAGGTGGTGAGGGAAAGGAGGGAGGGAGAGAAGGAGGAGGGTTGGGTATGAGGAAAGGAGGCGGAGTAGGAGAACATTTTAAGGACCTTGCATCACCTCGTAAGGACCATGAGTTCTCAGCTATTAATCTGATTTTTTCAAGGCTACTTAATCTACTTACTTAACCTCAGCTATTAATCTCATTCTTTTTCAAGGTTATTTAATCTACTTTCTTAACCTCAGCTATTAATCTGATTTTTTTAAGGCATTTAATCTGTTTATCTAACTCAACTAAATCTGATTTTTTCAAGCCTGTTTAAACCTCTATTAATCTGATTTTTTCATTATTTAATCTACTTACTTAACCTCAGCTATTAATCTCATTCTTTTTCAAGGCTATTAATCTATTTATCTTTTTTTTTTCAAGGCATTTAATCTATTTATTTAACTTAAATCTGATTTTTCAAGGTTATTAATCTGATTTTTTTCAAGGCTATTTAATCTATTTATCTTCAGCTACTAATCAGATTTTTTCAGCCATTTAATCTATTTATTTAACCTCAACTATTAATCTGATTTTTTCAAGGCTATTTAATCTATTTACTTAACCTCAGCTATTAATCTGATTTTTTCAAGGCTATTTAATCTACTTACTTAACCTCAGCTATTAATCTCATTTTTTCAAGGCTATTTAATCTATTTATTTAACCTCAGCTATTAATCTGATTTTTTCAAGGCTGCTTAATCCATTTATTTAACCTCAGCTACTACTAATCTGATTTTTCAAGGCTGTTTAATCTATTTATTTAACCTCAGCTTTTAATCTGATTTTTTTCAAGGCTATTTAATCTATTTATTTAAAGGTCTATTGCATGTGCGCGCTTGATGACAACTTGACTGCATGATTTACACCCTAACGGGATGGTTTCCAATGAAAGCAAGCACTTCACAGTAAAAAGCACACTTACAAAAGACTCTTCAAGTTGTGGATATTTTCATTTCATTAAATATACCCTCTTAGACAACAATATGATGCCTTTATCTAGCACGGTCCGGAGAGAAGGACCAGGAAAAATATTTGGGGTTCAAGTGAAATTATAGACATGGAAAACACGAAAGTTGCTTCAAAAATGGCGACAAAGGAAATAAAACCTAAGATGTCGAGGGAAAAGATGAAGGGAAAAATTTAAAGTTAAAAAAAAAAAAAACAAGGAATAAAAATAAAACTAGCAAAAAATGCGCCAAAGTTTCTTCGACGCAATCGAGTTTTCCGTACACCGTATAATCAAGGCCACCGAAAATAGATCTATCTTTCGGTGGTCTCGGTATAATGCTGTATGAGTCGTGGACCCTGAAACTTTAACCACGGCCCGGTGGTGGCCTATATAGTTGCCAGATGCACGATTATGGCTAACTTTAACCTTAAAATAAAATAAAAATTACTGAGGCTAGATGGCTGCAATTTGGTATGTTTGATGATTGGAGGGTGGATGATCAACATACCAATTTGCAGCCCTCTAGCCTCAGTAGTTTTTAAGATCTGAGGCCGGACAGAAAAAAAGGGGGGACGGACACAATAGTTTTCTTTTACAGAAAACTAAAACTCGTAAAATGATTCTGCAGAACAAAAATATTTTATTTCGCTTTTATTTTACTTTTCACGCGTGCTGCAGAATGAAAATAAACAGCAAAATACTAAGATGACGAAGGAAAGGACAAGAGGAAAAAAATTGAGAAATAAAAAAAAAAATGGAATAACAAAAACTGGAAAAATGACTCTGAAGGCCAAAAAATTTTTTAAATTTTTATTTTAATTTTCGTACGTGCTGAAAAAATTAAGATAAACAGAAAGGCAAAGAGCCGAGTATCTGACTCTTCCCTCTCATTATTTTTCTTTTTTTTTTTAGTTATGAGAACATTCTCATAATGACACAAAAAAATTAGAGAAAAGAAGCAGAGGAGGAACGGTACTTGGACATGAAAAGCCGAGTTCAAGTGTCTCAAGAGATGTGGTAACAGCATCATCAGCATGTGAGTAAACAAAAGTGAAAGCAAAAAGCAAAAATATGCGCTTTTCTAAATTTATATATATACATATATAGGTATATATTATATATACATATAGATATATATAAGTATATATATGTATATATATATATATATATATATATATATATATATATATATATATATATATATATATATATATATATATAATTTATATATCCGTGTGATTATGTAAAATAAATAGACAGTTACATATTTGGATGAATATCCTTGGTTAGTCAATTTACCTTACGTCTATTACATAATAATAATAATAATAATAATAATAATAATAATAATAATAATAATAATAATAATAATAATAATAATGAATCTGAATAATATCTGGATCAATTGGTTAGTCAATTTTACATATAATAATAATAATAATAATAATAATAATAATAATAATAATAATAATAATAATAATAATAATAATAATAATAATACATATTTGGATCAATTGGTTAGTCGATTTACCTTACGTCTATTATTACATAATAATAATAATAATAATAATAATAATAATAATAATAATAATAATAATACTGAATCTGAAAACGCCATTCCCAAAGCACATTACATAACGCCATCTGTCACGGAACGTCGCAGGGAGACGCGCGCATGCGCAGAGCACCTTACGTAACCCGGTTCCCTTGACCTTGACATGTCACGGAAAAAGCAAAACAAAACCTCTGAAAAGCCTTCGCTGGAACGCTGTCAGCTGGTACACGTCATCCCTTCTCACTTTTCCAAGGTGCCTTTCTCTCTCTCTCTCTCTCTCTCTCTCTCTCTCTCTCTCTCTCTCTCTCTCTCTCTCTCTCTCTCTCTCTCTCAAATGTCTGGATTTCGCATTCAAATGTATAGTTAAAATGTTAATTTAAATGGTAGTAAAAGATCTCTCTCTCTCTCTCTCTCTCTCTCTCTCTCTCTCTCTCTCTCTCTCTCTCTCTCTCTCTCTCTCAAATGCCTGGATTCGCATTCAGATGTATAGTTAAAATGTTAATTTAAGTGGTAGTAAAGATCTCTCTCTCTCTCTCTCTCTCTCTCTCTCTCTCTCTCTCTCTCTCTCTCTCTCTCTCTCTCTCTCTCTCTCTCTCTCAATAAAATTCACAAAATTCCACATTCAAGTGGATAGTTAAAATGTTATTTCTCATGGTAGCGAAAGATCTCTCTCTCTCTCTCTCTCAAATGCCTGAATTTCGCATTCAAGTGCATAGTTAAAATGTTAATCTATGGTAGTAAAAGATCTCTCTCTCTCTCTTCCTCAAAAAATTCCTAAATTTCACATTCAAGTGGATGATTAAAATACTATTCTTATGGTATTGAAAGAACTATCTCTCTCTCTCTCTCTCTCTCTCTCTCTCTCTCTCTCTCTCTCTCTCTCTCTCTCTCAAATAGTACGTTTTGCGCAATATATTATTAAATGTTTTCAAAAATATTAGGCGAGATCCGACCAATTACAACGAGAGAGAGAGAGAGAGAGAGAGAGAGAGAGAGAGAGAGAGAGAGAGAGAGAGAGAGAGAGAGAGAGAACTACTTTCTTTTATCTATTCATTCATTCTATTGTTATCATAATTCAGAAATAACCCCTGTTCATACGGAACAAGCTTTAGGGGCCACTGACTTGAAATTCTCCCTTCTAAAGAATGTGGTGTCCCCTTGCAAGAAGTTACAGAAGATAACAGGTTATACGCAGAGAATAGATCAATTATTTGAAAAGGAAAAAAGATGAACGAATAAATTAACAAATAAGTTAACAGAAATATAGATAAATTGTTGAAATACAAGATGAAGGTTTTAGGGTTGGAATGCACTGCATCCTCGCTTGAACTTTCGAGGTTCTACTTTTAAATATCCCCAGGGACACTGTTCCACAGTTCCGAACCCTACGGCCTCGTCAGCACGACTGAATTCAGCCATCGTCTTGTCTGCCTGTCATACACATACACACACACACACACACACACACACACATATGTATATATATATATATATATATATATATATATATATATATATATATATATATATATATATATATGTGCATGTATATATATTTATATATATATATATATATATTTATCTATATATATATATTTATTTATTTATTTATATACATATATAAAACTACCCATCTGTGTTATAATCACACGCACCAGACAACGTCTATGAACGAATTACCATTTACCAAACCTCCGCAAATTATTTTATCACCAAAAAAATTTCTTTACTGACAGAAGAAATGTTGGAATAAGTAGAACTCCTTTCGATCAGTTGTAGAATAATCTTCTCAAAATAACTGTAAAATTATTTGGCGATTCACCATCTTCCAGATGCAGTTACGACGGTAATGGATAGCCACCTTGCGGTAGGTCGGAGAACTAATACAAAGCAATTTGAACTTTTAACTTCATTAGCGTCGAATTTTCAAGCGAATATCTGCTAGCCTTAATTAGCAGCATCTCTCTCTCTCTCTCTCCTCTCTCTCTCTCTCTTCCTTGTGGTAGGTCGGAGAACTGAAACAAAGCAATTCGAACTTTTAACTTTGGCTTCGAACTTTCAAGCGAATGTTCCTCTAGCCTTAATTAGCAGCATCTCTCTCTCTCTCTCTCTCTCTCTCTCTCTCTCTCTCTCAATAAAATTCTAAAATTCACATTCAAGTGGAGAGTTAAAATGTTATTTCTCATGGTAGCGAAAGATCTCTCTCTCTCTCTCATCTCTCTCTCTCTCTCTCTCTCTCTCTCTCTCTCAATAAAATTCCTAAAATTCCACATTCAAGTGGAGAGTTAAAATGTTATTTCTCATGGTAGCGAAAGATCTCTCTCTCTCTCTCTCTCTCTCTCTCTCAATAAAATTCCTAAAATTCCACATTCAAGTGGAGAGTTAAAATGTTATTTCTCATGGTATAAAGATCTCTCTCTCTCTCTCTCTCTCTCTCTCTCTCTCTCTCTCTCTCTCTCTCTCTCTCCTTGCGGTAGGTCGGAGAACTGAAACAAAGCAATAACTTTTAACTTTGGCTAACTTTCAAGCGAATGTTCCTCTAGCCTTAATTAGCAGCATCTATATCTCTCTATATATAAATATAATATATAAATATATATATATATATAAAATGATTATATATAAAAATAAATGTATATATACATATATATACACAATAATGTATATATGTATAACGTATATGTACACATGTGTGCGTTACCCCAAAATAACAGCGTAATTACAACAAAAACACTTATTTTAATTATTAAAAATGCCTTAAGAACAGCCAAATAAAACAAATATACATATATTAACCTGTAAAAATACAACGATTTAAAAAAAAAACCGTCATATACATAACCCTAAACACCACGACAACGCCACCATTTACGAACCACGACAGAAGCAAAACACGACTAAGACAGGGACGAGGAAATGCCACTGGAAAAGCAACGCGACGCGAAAAATGTCACGGAACACGAATTATTCACCGCGACCCTCGCGGGATCGTATTGCATTCCGGAGGGATCCTGATGACATTCAAGTCTTGGCTTGACAAAGATGCACGGCGACCAATACTCGTCCCCGGGAACCCCTGTGACTGAGGCAGCGGCTGCCTTGCATTTATGCATGCGCTGACGCGCGGTTGTCACGCATACACCTGTGCGCATATGTCGCACGTGCATACACATGCACATATGTATATATACATGCATACAAACAGGCAGTAAGACACAGTAACATTCATATATATATATATATATATATATATATATATATATATATATATATATATATATATATATATATATATACGTGTATGTATGTATATATAAATATAAAAATAAATATATATATATATATATATATATATATATATATATATATATATATATATATATATATATTCACAAAAAAGGCTAACCCAAACCCTGTTTTACATCCACACAGCCCACCACAGTCAACTAACTACTTGGTAAATAACGCACTACTAAGGTCAACAGTTGCACAATAAATTAGATTTTTCAATCTCTGGACTCTCATATGACCAAAACATCTCTTTGAAAAACAAGAGGAACAATTTAAAAAATCTTAATTCTAAATTTATCTATTTTTCTCCGCGCACTCCCTTCCCCTGCTCTGGAAGCTGATAGGAGGAATACTATTGTCATTAACCCCCGCTCCCACAAAAAACTAAAATAAATAATAACAAATGGTTCGTAAACAGAAGTGGACTCAGATGATACCGAGTCGTTAAGAATATAATAAAAAGGAGGATGAAAAAAACGGATAAATGTTCTTGTGTATTTCCGATTACCTTCTGTTACTTCATTCTGATCAACACAATATTCTTTAGAAGCTTGAATTTCAAGTCAATATCCCCTATGGGCTTGTTTCATAAGATTAGGGCTTATCTTCAGAATAATAATAATAATAATAATAATAATAATAATAATAATAATAATAATAATAATAATAATAATGTTGTAAAAGAAAATAAAAACTAAGAAAAAGACCATGACTAAGGCAACCGGACCTTGGGAATGGAATCGTGTTTAAATTTATTGAAGCAACCGAGCGAGAGTTTTACAGACATAAATAACTGAATACAGGAACACAGTATAATTTTAAGACAGAGGTTTGCATTACAAAATATGAGAGAAAGGGAGAGAGGAATAACCGAATACAGGACACGCAGTACAATTTTAAGACAGAGGTTTGCATTACAGAATATCACAGAGAGAGAGAGAGAGAGAGAGAGAGAGAGAGAGAGAGAGAGAGAGAGAGAGAGAGATAACCAAATACAGGACACGCAGTACAATTTTAAGACAGGTTTGCATTACAAAATCAGAGACAGAGAGAGAGAGAGAGAGAGAGAGAGAGAGAGAGAGAGAGAGAGAGAGAGAGAGAGAGAGAAATAACTGAATACAGGACACAGTACAATTTTAAGACAAAGGTTTGCATTACAGAATATGAGAGAGAGAGAGAGAGAGAGAGAGAGAGAGAGAGAGAGAGAGAGAGAGAGAGAGAGAGAAATAACCGAATCAGGACACGCAGTACAATCTTAAGACAAAGGTTTGCATTACAGAATATCAGAGAGAGAGAGAGAGAGAGAGAGAGAGAGAGAGAGAGAGAGAGAAAATGTCAAAACAAAACAAAAAAAAAAAAAAATTAGCAAAAAAAAGAACGCTTCCAATAAAAAAATGAAAATAGAAGAGTTCCCTGGGTAAATGATACGAATTATGGCAAGATCTAAAAAAAGAAAAAACATAAGAAAAAAGCTTAATAAGCTTAATAAAAAAATAAAAGCTTAAAGAGCAGATATAAAAGTCAAGGCAAACTCTGACATAAGGATTAGCCAACGAAATCTTTCGCAATGTTTTATTCAATCGAGTCTTGACGTCACGTTGGGAGAAGTTAACGAAATTCTGGTTGCCGGATCAAGTCTAAATTCGGCGGCGCCCTGACCTTCTATCATTAGCCACCCGCCCCCTCACCCCCTCCCCTTCCCTCCCCAGGACCACCAACTCATCTTCCTCCCCTACCCCTACCCCTACCCTACCCCTACCCCTCCCTCCTTCCCACCCTCGTCTTCAATCTGAGGCGTGGCATTTGCTTGCGTATGCAGGCGTAAGCTGCTGATTCAAATGTCATTCCACTGCATGCGATCGGGCTATCTCTCTTTGTCTCTCACGCACGCACGCAAGCGCAAGCACACACATACAAACACACACACACACACACACACACACACACACACAATATATATATATATATATATATTATATATATATATATATATATATATATATATATATATATATATATATATATATATATATATATATATATATATAAGTACACACACACACATAAATATATATATATATATATATATATATATATATATATATATATATATATATATATATATATATATATATATATATATATTTAAATTTCCTTCAGCCTGCTCTCACTCTCTCACGCTCTCTGTATATATATATGTATATATGTATGTGTGTATGTATATATTTTTCTCTCCGTTTAAAAGATCAACCTCATTTTTATTTTCCTTCCAGCCTGCTAAAAGACTGCTAACCGAGGTCTTGTTGTGTGTGTGATGTGTGTGTATGTGTTTACAGGAGTGTGTGTGTGTGAGATCAATTTTTCTCTCCGTTTAAAAGATCAACCTATCACCTTTCTTTTGTTTCTTATTTTTTCATTACCCAAATAAAAAAATGGATAACCGATGTCTTGTTATACTGGAAAGGGATATCTGCTCGTGGTTACCTTTTTTACAGGAGAGAGAGAGAGAGAGAGAGAGAGAGAGAGAGAGAGAGAGAGAGAGAGAGAGAGAGAGAGAGAGAGAGCCCGATATCAGCTTCCTTAT
>NC_089791.1:29093387-29105887 GCF_040412425.1 Macrobrachium rosenbergii | reverse complement strand
GTGCCAGTTTTTGTCGCTGCAGTACATTTTATGCATGAAACAATGAAACTCTCTCTCTCTCTCTCTCTCTCTTTATGGACCAATTTCATAAGTTGTATTTTAACAGCGATCTTTCACATTCACAATTCCTCCCTGATTCCCTTTTCCTGCCGAGACAGAGCAACCAGATTCGCTGAACTGCAGCGCCAGTATGGTGCAAATGTTTAGCCCCGCTGTCGAACTTCCCCAAAGTTCCAGAGGTCCTTTATTCCTCACACCGTAGGACTGTGAAATAGCCGCCCTACTGAGGATGCCGAGCACTTGGAACTTCAGAAGACCAAGCGAAGATGCAATGCATTACTACTTTAATGCTATTCTCCTTGTAGTTTAATATTTTACTTATATTTTTATTTATATCTGTTTATTACCTTGTTATTTTATCTGTTTTTCTAATAACTGACTCCCCTCCCCTCTTTCCGTATTTCCTTTTGCCTTCTGTTACTTCTTTCGAATGAACACCGCCATGTTCTTTGGAAGCTTGAATGTCAAGTCAATGGCCCCTGTGGTGGGCTTGTTCCATATGAATAGGGTTCATCTTCTGAGTAATATAATAACAATAATAAAGAAGTAAAAAATGCGCCGAAGTTTCTTCGGGGCAATCGAGTTCTCTGTACAGCTTATAATACTGTATGAAACTCTCACCCACTTCCCATGAAACTCTCAGCAGCGGCCCGTGAAACTTTCAGCCACGGCCCGGCGGTGACCTGTGTTGTCGGCACCTAAGACGCACGACCATGGCTAACTTTAACCTTAAATAAAAACTACTGAGGCTAGAGGGCTGCAATTTGGTATGTGTGATGACTGGAGGGTGGATGATCAACATACCAATTTGCAGCCCTCTAGCCTCAGTAGTTTTTAAGATCTGAGGGCGGACAGAAAAAGTGGGGACGGACAGAGAAATAGCCATCTCAACAGTTTTCTTTTACAGAAAACTAAAAACAATTTGATGACACCCTAAACCAAGGCCAGTGTATCAAGTCTTAACCATCTATGAGCCAATCCTTGAAATCGCTTGCCCCACTGCCCTTCAGTGAAGACACAGCTCTATCCAAGAGTTTGAGACCAAGAACAGCACCCAGAGACCTCACCTGGGCACAGTACCCCAAACAAGGAAGAAGAAAAAGAGTTCAAAACACTTAGATCACTTAGACATAACAGTGTTTCCCAAACCGTTAGATAGCACTCTAGTAAGATACCAAATTTTCGAAAAACATAGGAAGCAATATTACGTACAAGCTTCTCAAGTGTGTTAACAGACGCCCCTGAATGAGAGTGCTGTGGATACAAAGAAATACAAAAGTAAAGACTGAGTTCCGCAGACTAAAGCAAGGAGATGAAAACCAGGACTCATAAATACAGAAACGAGAGGAACAAATAACAAGAAAAACAAATAACAAGAATTTGCATTCCAAAACTTGGATGCAAACAGGACACAACAATACGGTAGATAAATTGAGAAAATAATCAGTAGGAAAGTAGAGAAAAATAAAAAACTAATGGTATGAGGGTTTACAAATTTGTAGAACGGTCACGACTAAACAGTAAATACGAGCTGTGGACCCTGAATGTGAGACAGAGTGGCTTGGCGGGTGTTTTACGCGTCTGCTTTGAGGTTTAAGCTGTCAAGCCAAGCACTGGGGCACTTCCGGCCATTCAGCGCTCAAGACAGTGAAAAGAGGGAGCGTTGGAGCGGTTGGACAGCAAGATTAAGAGAGACAGTGAAAAGAGGGCGTTGGAGCGGTTGGACAGCAAGATTAAGAGAGACAGTGAAAAGAGGGCGTTGGAGCGGTTGGACAGCAAGATTAACAGATCCAGTGCAAGGGTCTAAAGATGGAACTGGGAGAAAACCGGATAGTTGCACTATGAGATAATGGTCCGAGAAGTTGGACAGCAAGATTGATAAGAAGAGGGTATGGAAGTAAGGTAAAAGGCTAAAAAGGGGATGCAGCAGGGAACCAAAGTACGCTGAAAATACCCTTAAAATACCCTTTAGTAATGCCCACATTAAACCACGTGATGTATGCTGACGACAATAATAAAAAACCGCTCCCCTCACCCCCGCGGGATCTGCTATGAGGAAAATTGTGGCTTTTATTAGTCAAGTGTGTCACATTTTCCTCCTAAACTTCCTTTTTTGTTTTCATTGCATATTTCTTAGTTTTCAACACATTCCTAAATTATCTATGAGCAAACAAATCAATTATTATTATTATTATTATTATTATTATTATTATTATTATTATTATTATTCAGAAGATGAACCCTATTCATATGGTGGTATTATTATTATTATTATTATTATTATTATTATTATTATTATTATTATTATTATACAGAAGATGAACCCTATTCATATAGTGGTATTATTATTATTATTATTATTATTATTATTATTATTATTATTATTATTATTATTATTATTATTATTATACAGAAGATGAACCCTATTCATATGGAACAACCCCAAGGGGCCACTGACTTGAAATTCAAGCTTTCAAATAATACAGCACTCGTAAAAAAGAAGTTGCAGAAGATAATACGAAATACAGAAAGAAGAAAAATATATTTACAAATTAATGAATACATAAAAAAGTAAGTAAACTATTAACATACAAAATGAAATACAATGAAGTTATAAAGAAAAATCGTAAAAACTTCTCACCTGTTCCTTACTTCAAATGTTTATTTCTTTGTTTTGATTCAACAGCTGTCAAGCACCTGTCACGACTATTGTAAGTCTGAAAACATAGAAATAAATAAAAATAAATTGGGATGCACCATTTTCAATAAACACAGTGACACTATACCAGAATGTCTTTCAAAATGTGTGATGAATGTCTTCCTATTCGAAATACAAAATAATAATAATAATAATAATAATAATAATAATAATAATAATAATAATAATAATAATAATAATAATAATAAATTCTTACTATTATCATTATTATTTTTATTATTAATGTTATTATTTTTATTATCATTATTATTATTATTATTATTATTATTATTAATACTAATAATATAATTATTTATATTAATATCATTATCAATGTTAATATTATTATCATTAATAATAATGATAATATTATTATTATTATTATTATTATTATTGTTATTACTGAAGAAGAAGAAGAAGAAGAAGAAGAAGAAGAAGGAGGAGGAGGAGGAGGAGGAGGAGGAGGAGGAGGAGGAGGAGGAGGAGGAGGAGGAGGAGGAGGAGGAGGAGGAGGAGGAGGAGGAGGAGGGAAAAACGAAAAAATTTCGATAATTAAGCATCTTCCTCCTTCTCGATTTCGTCCACCATAAATTCCCAGGGGGTTCTGTCCTGAGTCAGTCTGTACATTCTTCGTTCTAGCTGGTGAGGTTTCCGAGTGTTCGTTGGGTAAAACGAGAACCAGTTTGTCCATTTGTCAACAGATCTCTTTTTTTGGCAATTCAAACTTGGGCGCCGCCCCCCCCCCTTGTGCGCACGCGCGAGTGCAAAGAGATAGTTGTATATTCTGTACAGAGTATACCCTGACAATAATAATAATAATAACTTATTATTAGTATTATTACATTAATAAAGTTATGAAGTCTTATAGTTCTCTCATCTCTGTACAGACAGTTTAGTTATATAGTCCGCGACGATAATACCCTGGCAATAATAGTAATAATGATATGGTAATACTGATAATAACTCTTCTGGACCCAGCTGAACAACCTTAGGTAGAACAAGACCCCCACATATGCAAAAAATAAAAAAAACAATAGAAAATCGCTCGAAACATTCATTCGCTAATTAAACGAATCTCTTTGTCATCCATAAACACACTCACACGCACACAAACACACACACACCAGACACGCAGACGCTAGACTTCAGTCAGTGGAAGAAAACCAATCGATCAATCAATGCGAACGACTAGAAAATCACGAAATACCTGTCCCGCCTTTTTTAGAGGTCAAGGCGGAGGACAGGTAAGCGCGGTAGTACGCAACCAGGTAAACTGCGCGGCGGTCTTCTCCTCTTTATCTCTTCATTATGACGCAACTTGCCTACTGGAGAGAGAGAGAGAGAGAGAGAGAGAGAGAGAGAGAGAGAGAGAGAGAGAGAGAGTTTTAAGGTTTTCAGAAGAGAGCAAAGGAATGTGCACATACATAAGTAGAAAGAACACGCACACACTGGCGCGCACACGTACGGACAGACACACAGAGAGAGAGAGAGAGAGAGAGAGAGAGAGAGAGAGAGAGAGAGAGACGCTTTAAGGTTTTCAGGAAAAAGCAAAGAAATGCCCATGTATATACATAGGAGAACGCACACACGCAGACACAAACACAGAAACAGAGAGAGAGAGAGAGAGAGAGAGAGAGAGAGAGAGAGAGAGAGAGAGAGAGAGAGAGAGAGGGACGTTTTGCGAATTTCAGGAAAAAGCAAAGGAATGCACACATATAAAATTTGCCGTTAACAGTAAAAGAGTGTACACACGGCACAAACACAGGTTAATCAATTTACTTAATTCACGAACGGTGAAAATCAGAGAGAGAGAGAGAGAGAGAGAGAGAGAGAGAGAGAGCCCAGGGATAAGGAAAGGGCGTTGATGCGGTAGGGTTGAAGGGACAGAAGAAGAACAGGAGGAGGGGGAGGGGGTCGTACTCCAAGGGAGTGGAGGAGGAGGAGGAGGAGGAGGAGGAGGAGGAGGAGGAGGACCCTGCTTCCAACTTGTCCTCACTCATTCAAGGTCATCTCCCTCCACTCAACTGCTACTACCCTCCACCCAGACCCAATCAACCCCATCCCCCCCCTCCTTCCCTCATGAGCAACCCCATCCCCCCCCCTCCTTCCCTCATGAGGTAGTAGACTGTCCTTTGTTTGCATCGGTGCCCTTCGCCCCTTTAGCAAGGTGAGTGAATAACTCCTCCTCCCCCCCCCTCCCACCGCCCCAAAACCGAACCATCACAGCACCCCTCCTCCCAAGTCTTACAATAGCCCCATAATCCTCGTGGTCGCAAATTCCGTATCAACTTTTTTTTTCTTTTTCCATTCGTCGGATTTCGGATACAGGGACACGCAATTCTTTCTCGGCCTGCGGGCTAAGCTTACGCAAACACACACACACACACGCGCGCGTGCGCGCACACACACACATATATATATATTATATATATGTGTAATTACATATATAATTATATGTATATATATATATATATATATATATATATATATATATATATAAATATATATATATATATATATATATATATATATATATATATATATATATATATATATATTTTTTATACAGATATCACTAATTAACATGATTACAAATTTTCACCTGCTATATATCATAAGAATAACAAAAAAGTCCAGATCTAAACAATTCTCCGTGGCTCCGCGTAAAATGAGAGAGAGAGAGAGAGAGAGAGAGAGAGAGAGAGAGAGAGAGAGAGAGAGAGAGAGAGAGAGAGAGAGAGAAGCAGCAACGCCTCTCCTCCCTTATCCTCCTTCAGCTTCTTCGCTCCCAAAAATTCTACGGTACGGCAGAGCAACCGAACAATAATTATCGGAGAGGCCCCGGGACAGATAATTTCAAGGTTAGAGCAGCACAGGTTTTGCCTCCCGCCGAAAATTCAATTACGGCTTCCATTGAGAGAGACAAATTGGCCTCGAAGTGTCTCAGGGATCGTTTGTTTACTTATTTATATCTTTGTTTATTTTATTTATATTTGTTTATTGATCACAACCTTCGCCAAACTAACGTCAAAATACGAAGGGTCAACGACATCGGTTTCTTAGGTTTGAAAGAGAGTTTTTTTTTCAGTCTATCCCTCCCTCTCTATGTATACATACATACATACATACATACATATATATAGTATATGCATGTGTATACATATATTCATATATATTATATATACATATATACGTATGTGTATATAAATACAAATATATATACATATATATACATGCATGTATACAGAGAGAGGGAGAGATTGAAAAATGCTCTCAGAGTATACATACATACATACATACATACATATATACATACATACATACATACATACATACATACATACATACATACATACATACATACATACTGAGAAAATGGTGGGTGGGGACCATAAGATACTATTCTCCCAGGAAACTGGTTTAAGCAGCCCATCTTAACGTCTTATGTTGGTTGGTCATAGTCCGGAGGTCCACCACCAAACTCTTAGCCCAATTCACACATTGTCACCCTTCAGGGCAAGGGCACGTTCCGGCTTTAAGACAGCTTCACTAAAACCAACCACTAATTAGGCTGACCACAAACTTCAAATGTTCGTCTCAAAATGGTGGTGTAATACATTTGGGTTTAAATGGAGTAATACATTTGGGTTTAAATGGCATAATGCATTTGGGTTTAAATGGCACAATACATTTGGGTTTAAACGGTATAATACATTTGGGTTTAAATGGTATAACACATTTGGGTTGTAATGGTATATATAATATATTTGGGTTTAAATGGTACAATACATTTTGGTTTAAATGGTGTAATACATTTGGGTTTAAATGGTGTAATATATGTGGGTTTAAACGGTATAATACATTTGGGTTTAAATGGTATAATACATTTGGGTTGTAATGGTATAATACATTTGGGTTTAAATGGTGTAATACATTTGGGTTTAAATGGTATTATACATTTGGGTTTACGTGGTATAATAAATTTGGGTTTAAATGGTATAATACATTTTGGTTTAAATAGTATAATACATTTGGTTTTAAATGGTATAATACATTTGGGTTTAAATGGTATAATACTGTACATTTGGGTTTAAAAGGTATAACGCACTTGGGTTAAAATGAGACCAAACAATGAAACTGCTTATAAATTCAAAGACCTTTCTCAGAGGAGGAAATAGAGAATAGTAACAAAATATGCGTTGTAGTGAATGTGCAAATATTATTGCAAACTTTTCCTTACTCAACAGACGCGAAGTAGACTTAAAAAAAAAACTTAAATTAGATTAAAAAACCTTAAAAAAAATTTAGCGACAAGATGTAATGAAAAATGGAGACTCAGAAAAAACCTGGACCTAAATATATAAAATTTTTTTTTTAAATTTTATCACCAACCTGGCACCAAAATGATGTTGGAAAAACATTCCTGCGATAGAATGATCAAGAAAGTATTCTAACAATAATACACTTTGCCTGAACTCTTTGAATAATGACCTATTAGTTTCAAAAAGTAAAAGACTGTAAAAGATTCTTCACATTAACGTATGTGAAAGCAGTAACGAGATTGAACATGAGACAGACACACACACATACATAAATATATATATATATATATATATATATATATATATATATATATATACACATACTTATCACTGACAATCACAATCAATATATATATATATATATATATATATATATATATATATATATATACATACATACTTATCACTGACAATAACAATCAACAAAATTTCTATTCAAAACCCGAAGCGACATATATAAAAAAAAAAATTGTCACTAAAAAAATGGCATCAGGCTTTACTTAAGATACTGTATTAAATTTAGCTCACTGAATCCTCGACATTGTGGAGCCTCTGAAGAATTGTCTTTATCGATTAAAAATTCATTGCATAAGTTCATGAGAGAGAGAGAGAGAGAGAGAGAGAGAGAGAGAGATGGCATATTCATTACATAACCAATACTGTCTCTCATATAACTGTGTATGTAACTAAGTTTTCCAAACAGTTCGTGACACAGAGAGAGAGAGAGAGAGAGAGAGAGAGAGAGAGAGAGAGAGAGAGAGAGAGAGAGAGAGAGAGAGATGGCAAATTCATTAGATAACTAATACTGACTCTCATATAATTGTGTAACGAGGCTTTCCAAACGCTTCATGAGAGAGAGAGAGAGAGAGAGAGAGAGAGAGAGAGAGAGAGAGAGAGAGAGAGAGAGAGAGAATGGTAAATTCATTACATAACTAATACTACCTCTCATATAACTGTGTATGTAACTAGGTTTTCCAAACAGTTCATGAGAGAGAGAGAGAGAGAGAGAGAGAGAGAGAGAGAGAGAGAGAGAGAGAGAGAGAGAGAGAGTCATTTTCTGTAATCTCTATCTCCATAGACACTAGGAGTTTACCTAACAATAAGCGATGTCAGGCAGGGCAGCCGATCGAGGTTACGGCCTACCCCACCGCCAAATCAAAGTCCTTCATAACAAGACATCGTGCTAACCCCATATAAAAATGGGAAAAAAAGCACGTTAAAACGAAAAACAAACACGTGGAGAGAGAGAGAGAGAGAGAGAGAGAGAGAGAGAGAGAGAGAGAGAGAGTGTTACTGTTCCCTAATCCCTTTTTTTTATTGTTTTTTACGGAATTTAGATCTTTGTCTTGGATTTAGCTCTTACATAAAATAAATAAAAAAAAGAATCCCATCTTGACTTTGTATCTTAAAGTTATAGAGCTTCCGGAAGCTATCTATTACTTTTTCATTATCATCTTATTATTATTATTATTATTATTATTATTATTATTATTATTATTATTATTATTATTATTATTTTGAATAGCAAGACATTCATCACACGTCTTGAAATAAATTCCTGGTATACTGTCACCGTGTTTATTGAAAACAGTGCATCCCAGTCTTTTTGTATTTATTTCTATGTATTCAGACTTACAACAGTCTAGACAGGTGTCTGACAGCTGTTGAATTCAAAAAGAAATAAACATTTTAAGTGCAGAACTGGTGAGAATATTTAATCGAGTTTTTCTTTATAACTTGATCTTTTTTAATTTGTATTTTAATAATTTACTTATATTTTTCCTATTTACTCAGTAATTTGTTAATATATTTTTCTTTCTTAATATGCGACCTATTCTGTTTAACTTGTATTTTAATAAATTACATTTTTTTGATCTATTTAGTAATTTGTTAATATATTTTCCTTTTTTTTTAATAAGTGATCTATTCTTTCTGTACAATATCACTACGTATAAAGAACAATGTCTTTGAAATTTTTACTGAAGAAACCCGTTACGACAATTTGAGCTTCTGATCCCTTAATACTAATCTCACGACTCGCTTCAGTTTTCTCTATAATTTAGGAGGAATCCTAAACGCGATAATTGACGCCCTCGAAAGTCCAGCAATTTTAAGGACTGCTTTTTTTTTTTTTTTCTCAACTCTTGAGATTTATATTCGTACAGATCCATAATCTCTGAATCATATTTCATTTTGCCCGCCCCCTCACAAAAAATGTTTCAAGTTTACCCAATCATCTTTAGAGACGTGGGTGCCAAAATATTCAAATGATAAGTATATGTTTTAAGCAAGTTTTTTTTTTTTAAAGGCGTAGGATTTTTTTTATGGTCTAATATGTTTTTAAGGTCATTTTTTAAGGTATAAGATGATTTTTAAGGTCTAAGATATCTTCTTAAGTCTAGGATGTCTTTTTTAAGGTCTAAGATGTCTTTTTAAGGTCTAGGATGTCTTTTTAAGATCTAGGATGTCTTTTAAAGGTCTAAGAAGTCTTTTTAAGGTACAGGATTTGTTTGAGGTGTAAGAAGTCTTTTTAAGGTCTAGGATTTTTTTAGGGTCTAAGATGTCTTTTTAAGGTCTAGGATATCTTTTTAAGATCTAGGATGTCTTTTTAAGGTCTAGGATGTCTTTTTAAGGTCTAGGATGTCTTTTAAAGGTCTAGGATGTCTTTTAAAGGTCTAAGAAGTTTTTTTAGGGTCTAGGATGTCTTGTAAAGGTCTAAGAAGTCTTGTTAAGGTCTAAGAAGTCTTTTTAGGGTCTAGGATGTCTTGTAAAGGTCTAAAAAGTCTTGTTAAGGTCTAGGATATCTTTTTAAGGTCTAGGATGTCTTTTTCAGCTCTAAGATTTTCTAATGCCTAGGATAATTTCCTACAGACCTTGGGAGAGTTCCTATGATCTATGATATTATTATGTCGGATTTCGAAGCCGATGGCTAGAAATATATTAGTATCATTTCCCTGAAAAAAAAAAAATTGTCATTTATTGCCATAATATCTTCTGTATCCAGTATCTGACAGCTACCCATTCTCTACAATCCACGAAAACAACATTACAAAATCTCATGAAATACAGCTCTGATTCAGCTACTACCCGGCTTAATTAATTCAACAGCCATGCATTGATAAAAGAAAAGAAAGAAAAAAAAAAACAGCATTAAACAGCATGCATTCCTTGTTCTTTACACGTGTAATATTGTGACTTCTGTTCAGTACACACTGACGTGTCTGTAGAACCAGTAAAACGCAGAAGCTGTGTACAAGTCTACAAACCTGACGAAATTCTCTCTCTCTCTCTCTCTCTCTCTCTCTCTCTCTCTCACACACACACACAGACGCACACACAGTCAAGGTCAAATAGTTTACTCCTTTTTCTCGAATGTTCGCTCGCTCTCTCTCTCTCTCTCTCTCTCTCTCTCTCTCTCTCTCTCTCTCTCTCTCTCAGGCTAGACATTTTATTTACCTGCTTTTTTTTTTTTCTGACATTCAGTCTGTGTCCTTTTCAGGATGCCCCCTCAGCGCCCTCCTGTCGCTCTCTCCTAGGGCTTGTAGCCACCCTTACATTTCTCATACATTCCTTCAACCCTTCCTGACCTATCTGTTTCTATCTCTCCTCCCTTCCACCTACCCCCTCTATCCGTACCTCATACATTCCTTAACCATATTTTACCAACTCCTTCAAACCCCGCCCCCTTCAAACCCTCTCTCTCTCTCTCTCTCTCTCTCTCTCTCTCTCTCTCTCTCTCTCTCTCTCTCTTTCTAGGAGGCGGGCCTCCTCAATGAATTTTAAATTGTATACATATGCAGTATGTGTATGTATAGATAGTGAATGTGAATAAATATGATTATATATGTATATATATATAGTAAATAGATATATATATAATGTTTTTAGAAATTTGTCATATGAAACTACTTCCAAATTTATTTATTTTTTAGTTTCCTATTGTAATTTAATCACGGCGTCAAGAACCTAAGTGTTGTCAACAACCTAAGTGTTGTGACGCCAGTTTTAGTAGCTATAATCAATCGAGCACTCAATCATTCAGTCAATCTCTCTCTCTCTCTCTCTCTCTCTCTCTCTCTCTCTCTCTCTCTCTCTCTCAGTGTGTGTGTGTGTGTGTGTGTGTGTGACTATTACAAGTAACGCCAGCAGCCCAAGTCTTCAAAATTCTTGAAGCAAGAGACTTACGTAAGAATGGCGTGCAACGCGAGGAATATATATTTATAAAACAAGGTTGAACTCGCAACCGGGACGAGCTCGCGCGCACTCACTATGCCGAACTAAAGCATCGTACCACACGAATATTAGCCCTGTACCCAAAATACATTTTAACCCGGGGAAGAAGACCTGTAACTGCTCGGGGCGATGCGAATCATACAGATACGGAGTGGGAGATTGGTTACATTATTTTGAGATGGTTAA
The DNA here is from genome assembly GCF_040412425.1 of Macrobrachium rosenbergii. Taxonomy (NCBI): domain Eukaryota; kingdom Metazoa; phylum Arthropoda; class Malacostraca; order Decapoda; family Palaemonidae; genus Macrobrachium; species Macrobrachium rosenbergii. The sequence continues at coordinate 29,094,388 of NC_089791.1, read as the reverse complement.
TTTGTTTTCAAAAGGTTAATTTATTTCGAGATGGTTTACTTGTTTTGAGATGGTTAATTTGTTTTGAGATGGTTAACTGACTTTGATATGGTTAATTTGTCTCGAGATGGTTAATTTGTTTTGAGATAGTTAATTTATTTCGAGATGGTTAATTGACTTCGAGATGGCTCATTCACTTTGAGATGATGAAATTATTTCGAGATGGTTAACATGTTTTGAGATGGTTAATCTACTTCAAGATGATTAATTTATTTCGAGATGGTTAATTCACTTCGAGATGGATAATTTAGTTTGAGTTGGTTAATTAATTTCGAGAATGTTAATAATTTATTTCGAGATGGTTAATTCATGTTTATCGCTTCGTGAGGTCTGGTTTTTAAAGATTATTTTGGTCTGTTTTCAAATGTATTCTCACATATATTATTTATTCACTTTCAGGAACATTTCAAGAAAAAAAAAATAATGACAACTTGAGAGATGTTTTCACCGGGTCTCTGCCACGACAGCAAAATTGTTAGAGAGGGTGGAAAGTCAAATGGAAGAATGAGAATATGATCGGAGGTACAGTAAAAGGAATGAAAGCGGTCGCAGCTAGGAGCCGAAGGTCTTTTTGTTGTAAACCTAAGCGTCCCTTAAGAATTTTCCATACACGTACAAGACTTTCTGTAGCATATTGTGGAGCACAAAATTTTGGGGCATGACATGCCTAGCGGTTCCTATACTAGATTGAACCAAAACTTAACGACCGGAAAGCTAGTAGTTGTTCAATGGCTGAATAAATTAACTGGCTTGCTGCAGTCAAGGTCGCAGATTCAAGTATTGGTAAAGAAAAAGGAAGTTAGCATTCCTTTCATGCAATACCAAAAATGGATTATGCAATTATACAATAATCAACAATTATTCATTGAACTTGTACAAAAACAAAATGTGTGTATATATAAATCTATATAATATATATATATATATATATATATATATATATATATATATATATATATATA
>NC_089791.1:29058387-29083387 GCF_040412425.1 Macrobrachium rosenbergii | reverse complement strand
AACTGGTAAAAAAAAAAAATTTAAATAAAACGCTGGCATAAATAACCCTTCTAATATAAAAAAAAAAAACTAACTCGACAGAACAGTTTACGGAATACGAGCGACAACCGAAAAAAAATGCAAAAAAATGGTCCTCCTCTCAAAAAAAAAAATCGAAATATTTAAAAAGCGCAAATCGAAAGCTCCGCTGTGTAAAATTCCCAACGACATTTCCAGTGTCCAGCGACCGAGGGAAGCCCGCCCTATTCAACATTCACCACTGACATTAAATGGAATCGATAAAGATTGCATTTGCAACTGCACGCAACACAAAATTACATCACAGGACTCCGACCCCCTTCCTTCCCCTCCCTCCAGCCCCCAACCCCACCCACCCCTTCAAGCAAGAGTCTCTCACTCCATTTGTAATAAGTAATAAATTGCGAAGCAAGCGTTCGTGTTTAATGGCAAGACACGGGAGTTGTTCACGAATGTCCCGTTCGTGTACGTGTATGTGTGTGTATGTATGTGTGTATTCATGCATATACATATACATATACATATACATATACATAGAGCACGCAATATCAAGCAAAATATAAACTTCCCGTACACTTGTTAAACTAAAGTATTTTCAAAACATCTTACAATATATTTAAAACATTTTAAAATGTATTAAAAGCGTTTTAAAATATATTAAAACATTTTAAAATATATTCAAAACATTTTAAAATATATCCAATTTATTGTAAAATAGATTCAAAACATTTTAAAATATATATTCAACACATTTTAAAATATATTCAAAACATTTTAAATTGTTTAAAAAAATTTAAAATATTGAAAACAGTGTAGAATACATTAAAAACACTGTAAATACATTCAAAACATTTTAAAATATATTCAAAATATTTTAAAATATTAAAAACATTATATAATGCATTCAAAACTTTAAAATATATTAAAAACATTTTTAATTATATGCAAAACATTTTAAAATGTATTACAACATTTTAAAATATATTCAAAACATTTGTAAAATATATTAAAATATATTCAAAACATTTGTAAAATACATTAAAATATATTCAAAGCATTTTAAAATACATTCAAAACATTGTAAAATACATTCAAAACATTTTAAAATATATTCAAAACATTTTCCAATACATTCAAAACATTTCAAAATATATTCGAAACCATTCATGATCGTGATAAAAAAACGGCATGTACGTAATTCACTTAAAGAGCCGGTGACGGCATTACAACAACAACATACTTAGCAATCAATACATTCCACTGGAAAGGAATGCCAACAGCAACGGCTCTTTAAAACACGCTGAAATATGCTGGGAATTTTGGCATATGGAATTTTTCCAAAAAATAGTTCCGAGTCATATCTCTCTCTCTCTCTCTCTCTCTCTCTCTCTCTCTCTCTCTCTCTCTCTCTCTCTGAAGAAATATGCTGGGCATTTTGGCCAATGGAATTTTTTTCAAAAAATAGTTCCGAGTCATCTCTGTCTATCTGTCTTTTAAGAAATATGCTGGGTATTCTGGCAAGCGGAATTTTTTCAAAAAATAGTTCCGAGTCATCCCTCTCTCTCTCTCTCTCTCTCTCTCTCTCTCTCTCTCTCTCCCTTTTTAAGATGTGGTCCTCCCTCGAGGCACAACTCGGACATTTTGATCGTGACGTCAGAGGTAAACAACGCAGGCCCGCAGGTACACGAAAAGGACTAGTAAAAAAAGATTCTTAAAAGTAAACGAGAAGAAGAAGAAGAAGAAGGGATGAGGCGATGATGCTTATAAATAAGAATGAGATAGTAAGTGAAGAATGATGAGAGAATGAGTAAAGAAAAAATGAGAAAGACTAGAAAGAAAAATGAGAGAAAGACTGAAGAAAAGTGAGAGAAAGAGTAAATAGAAATGAGTGATTAAATAAAAATGAGAATGTGTAAAGAAAAATGACAGAAAGTGAAGAAAATGAGAGAATGAGTTAAGAAAAATGAGAAAATGAGTAAAGAAAATCGACAGAATGGGTAAATAAGAACGAGAGAAAGTCAAGGGAAATAAGAGGGTGATAAATAAGAATGAGAGAATGAGTAAATAAGATTGAGAGAATGCGTCAATAAAAATGAGAGGATGAATCCAGATCATTGTACAGGTAGAATTCTTTTCCTCCTTGACATGTTGATGTTATGATGATAATATATATATATATATATATATATATATATATATATATATATATATATATATATATATATATATATATATATATATATATATGCAAATATATGACGATGAGAAGCCTTCATGAAACTATTCTAAAAATGCAAATAATAGGTTTTTTTTGTCGAATGGACTTCCATTGGTTGTTGAAGTTATAGCAGGATATAGAATGTGTCTGTTATTTTTACTGTTATTAACATAGTAACATTACAAAAAAAGATATGAAAGTGTTACTGTAGAAAAATAAGACATTGATTCTACCCACCAGTTACGGCGAAGAAATTATGTACTTAGGAGAAGACAAGGCTTTATCGGCATTTCTCCATTAACCTTTGCTGATTCGTTAACGAATTTAAATCATTAACGAAAGCTTTATAAAGAAAAAAAATTGCTTTACAATGATATAACGAGAAAAGCACACAGTACCTCCCTTAACTTTTGCAGATTCCTTAATATCTTATGTAATTAACGAAAGCTTTATAAAGGAACAAAAACTGCTTTACAATGGTATAAAGAAAAAGCATACAGTGCCTCCATTAACTTTTGCAGGTTCCTTAATATCTTATGTAATTAACGACAGCTTTATAAAGAAAAATAAATTGCTTTACAATGGTATAACGAATAAGCATACGGCACCTCCATTAACCTTTGCAGATTCCTTAATACCTTATGTAATTAACGAAAGCTTTACTAAGGCAAAAATTGCTTTACAATAGTACAATGAAAAAGCACACAGTACCTCCATTAACTTTGGCTGATTCTTAACGAACTTGTGTACTTAATGAAACCTTTATACAAAAAAATTATTTGAATAAATAACGAAAGCTTTACAAAGAAAAATATTTCCAACTTCTTCTTCTTCTTCTTCTTCTTCTTCTTCTTCTTCTTCTTCTTCTTCTTCTTCTTCCCATTTTTATAGCCTATGGGGTCGAACTTATGGAATTAACGAAAGCTTCATAAAGGAAAAAAATTGATTCACAATGGCATAAAGAAAAGACACTTAATAAAAAAATATACCTTTGTATGCCTCCAAATTCGCTTATTTATTCATAACACGCCAACAATAAACGTATGGCTAAACAGAGGCTTTATACACATGTGCCTACTAAATCAGCAGTTACGTTTCGGTGTCTGAAACTTGAAAAAAAAGAACAAATATATTCTAAAAATCTAGTTACAGTGGCGGAGCGGTAACGCTCCCTCTTCAGTGTGGAGACACTGTAGAGGGTTTTATAGTGTCTCCACACTGAAGAAGGGGCACGACGCTCTGACACTATGCGGATTTGTTAAATATATTATTTTTAGAAGTTATTTCAACCTGAATCTCACGCCAATCAAGCGGAGGTCAGGCAGCAATGGAGATAACCATTACATGAATCTTCACGAAAAGTTTCGGCAATTTTGGCCACAATCCAGAGACGAAATCCCTGCCCAATTCTTCATGGCCATCCGGGTCCGAGTCCGGTTAGGACCGCCGCCAAAATATAACGAGCCGGACCGTCCAAAATATCTCGTCCGAGAACACAAAGTGCGGCAAAGTACGTTCAGAGTTTGCGTAGTCTCCCCAAGGAAGAGACACGCAGGAACTGACCAACAAAACCGGTTGAAAATGAACCTCCCGCTGGATCCAAAACTTGTTCTGTAATTAAGGTTATGACGAGGAGTCACCAGACTACTTAAGACGACAGACAGACAAACGCGCGCACGCACAAAAAAAGTCTGCCCTGTCGTAATCAACATGGAATTCCTTGTAAACAAGAAATTTAAAAATCTGATGAATATTACAATAATAGCTGTTTTTTATACACAACCGGAAAAGTCATCTTGTTAACAGGACGTTATAATTAGTCTATTTTTTCAGTTAATAATAATTATAATAACACACACACACACACAAACGCACACACACACAAAGCTTGCCCTGTCGTAATCAGCATATTCATTTGCATGGAATTCTATGTCAACAAGTACTTTAAAAATCAAGGGAATATAAAAAAAAGCTTTTAGTACTTTAAAAATTATATAAGGGAATTTTATAATAAAAGTTTCTAGTACTTAAAAAATTCAAGGAAATATTAAAATAAAAGCTTTTATTACTTTAAAAATCAAGGGAATATTATAATAAAAACTTTCAGTACTTTAAAAATCAAGGGAATATTATAATAAAAACTTTCTGATACTTTAAAAATCAAGGGAATTTGATAGTAAAAGCTTTAGGACATAAAAAATCAAGGGAATATTATAATAAAAGTTTTAGTATTTAAAAAATCAAGGGAATATTATAATAAAAGCTTTCAGTACTTTGAAAATCAAGGGAATATTATAATAAAAGCATTCAGCACTTTAAAAATCAAGGGAATATTATAATAAAAGTTTTAGTACTTTAAAAATTAAGGGATTATTATTATAAATAAGCTTATGTGTTTCAAACGCTACCAAAGAAATCGTCTTGTTAACAGGATGTTTTAATAACAATTTATTTCTTTTCATTTAATACAATTATAGTAATAATTATAACATCAACTGAAATAACCAATACACAATCACGTGAGCCATAGGAAAAAAATTTCTAAAACGTCGGGATCGAACCCTTACTTTTCAGCTGCGAGCCCTCCTCTCAGTCCCGATGTGAGTTATAATAATAATAATAATAATAATAATAATAATAATAATAATAATAATAATAATAATAATAATAATAAAAATAATAATTGGGAAAAAACTAATAATAATAATAATAATAATAATAATAAGAATAACAGGGACAACGGGAAGAAAATAATTACTGGTAAAATAATAATTGGGATAAAAACAACGATGTATTTATTTACAAATTGGGATAAAAAACTAATAATAATAATAATAATAATAATAATAATAATAATAATAATAATAATAATAATAACATTTGCTGTTCCTGCACATCAATATTAGTCAGTAATTGGCCAATGACTAATATTGCTGTGCAGGAAAAGCGAATTATTCGAAGAATTGAGAAAACCCAGCATAAAATCAACTCGCAAAACGCTGCCATTTTATTCAACAAAACTTGCCTCAAAGAGGGATGATAATAATAATAATAATAATAATAATAATAATAATAATAATAATAATAATAATAATCAGAAGTAACAGGAACGATTTATTGGTAAAAGAAAGTAAAAAATTGGGAAAAATAAGACACAAAAGCAGGGGAACAATAACACCTTGTTTTGCAACCAGTGTCCTGTTCACCTGGTTGATAACAAATCACAGCCTGGTACCGACCACGAAACGAAACCGAGTGCGTACGATAATGTCTTAGGACGTAAGACATTACTGAATTGAAAGGAAAAAAAATGTAATCGTAGTTTGAAAAATAGTGACTTCATGGTTTCCACTGGATATGGTACAGGAATAAGAATAGGAGAAGACTGACTTCACACGTTTATAGTGAATCTGCTCAGTTACTTACCTGCAAGGATGCATGCATACATACATGCATACAGGAACACAAACACGTATGTATATGTGTGTATATATATAAATTATATACATATATATATATATATAAAATATATATATGTATATATTACACACACACACACACACACACACACACATACATATATATATATATATATATATATATATATATATATATATATATATATATAATAAAACATAAAAGAAGAAATACGAAGGGAGACAACAATACCCACCAGAAACAAAAAAACACAATTAAAATAAAAAACAGATATAGAAAAATAGGAGAAAAAAAGACACCACCAGTACGTAAATATATAATAAAACGTAGAAGGAGAAATACAAAAAAAAAAAAAAAAAGACAGTAAGGTTGGAACGGACGTAAAGATATATAACAACAACAACAACCAAAAACAGAACACACGATAATATAAAAGAGAGAGAGAGAGAGAGAGAGAGAGAGAGAGAGAGAGAGAGAGAGAGAGAGAGAGAGAAAAAGAAGAACAAATAACAAAAAGTCCTCCCATGAATCCGGAGAGACTTAAACGAACGAGAGAGAGAGAGAGAGAGAGAGAGAGAGAGAGAGAGAGAGAGAGAGAGAGAGAAGCGCCGTCCAAAGGGGGTTCCTCCATCTTAGATGATACCCACTTCGTCTGTAGGTCACTGCAAGGTGATAGCGGACTCCTAGAGGGCATTCAGGGGACACATCCCCGGGCATTACCCCCTTTGGACTCCCTCCATTCCCTCCCTCCCTCCCTCCCTCCTCCTCCTCATCCTCCTCCTCCTCCATCCTACTACAACCTCTAGGACTAAGCAATTGGACAAGGACAAGGAGGAGTCATACGCGTGTGGATTATCCTACGAAAGTATCCTTTCAAGGACCTCTTTTTGGTGTTATGGAAGGATGGAGGCGGCGATGGGCGTTGCGGGTGATTAGGATTCTTTTGCCCGGCATCCTACTCTGCAGGACGTCCCCATTAAAAACTTCCGTTCGGTGAAAGGATCGTTTTGATGGTAATAAAACTCTTGGATTCAGTTATTCGGGAAAATCAGTTTTTAGTTTCCTGTGAAAGAAAACTATTCAAATGGCTTTTTGTCCGTCCGCCCTCGGATCTTAAAAACCACTGACGCTAGAGGGCTACAAATTGATATGTTGATCATCCACCCTCCAATCATCACACATGCCAAATTGCAGCCCTCTAGCCTCAGCAGTTTTGATTTTATTTAAGGTTAAAGTTAGCCATAATCGTGCCTTTTGGCAATGATATAGGACAGGCCACCACCAGGCTGCTGTTCAAGTTTCATGAGCCGCGGCTCATACAAGCATTATACCGAGACCACCGAAAGATAGATCTATTTTCGGTGGCCTTGATTATACGGTATGCAGAAAACTCGATTGCGCCGAAGAAACTTCGGCGCATTTTTTACTTGTTTAGCTTTTGGGACTAAAAGGATTGTTTTACTTCATAACAAGAAGAATAAAAAACTCATCTAAAAGATTAAATAGGTAACGAAACATGAAGGACTGGAACCCAGAAATGAAGATCAACAACATAAATAACTAATCAGTAAGAACACAATACCACCAACAACAACAAATAACAACAACAATAACCTGTTGTATTTGCAACTATCACCGCATTATCTGCATCCGTACAAATCAACATTCCGATTCTAGGCAAATTTAGGAACTAGGAGAAGTCATGACAGACATACAAGGCCCACCACACTCGATTTCAAAAGTGTATTTCTATCATCTTTCGACAAATATACGATCAACAGCAAAAAAGAAATATGTATTAAACATACAAATACTTTAGAAGCTAAATGAACACAAAAGCTAATTTGGTCATATTTTCCCAATGAAATTAGAGATTTCACTCAGGAAAGGAATCACATGGTTGGTTATTCCTAAGAAAGGAGCGACCAAGAAAAAGGTTTAATGACAAATATGCCTTACAAATACTAGAAGTATTCGAGGGCAAAGATCTGTAAACACAGCAATTTCTCAAAGATAATCTCTACGTTTTTAACAAAGGACATTCTATTCAGTGGAGGGTGCTTTGCACGATAACAGCCTGATTTTTACCCATGTCCCGTTTGAAAGGTTGCTAATAATAATAATAATAATAATAATAATAATAATAATAATAATAATAATAATAATAATAATAATAATAATGTCTGCTTATTTTGAGTAAACATAATATTAATAATAATATCTGCTTATTCTGAATAATATAATAATAATAATGTCTGATTATTTTGAATAATAATAATAATAATAATAATAATAATAATAATAATAATAATAATAATAATAATAATAATAATGTCTGCTTACTTTGAATAACAATAATATTAATAATAATATCTGCTTATTTTGAATAATATAATAATAATAATGTCTGATTATTTTGAATAATAATAATAATAATAATAATAATAATAATAATAATAATAATAATAATAATAATAATGCAAAAGGAATGAAAGGAGTTGCAGCTAGGGGGCCGAAAGGACGCTGCAAAGAACCTTAAGTAAGGATACATACGCTTATTAGAAAAATACATATGCTATTAGGACACATAGGCATATTGGGATACATACTCTTATTAGAAAGATACATATGCTTATTAGGACACATAGGCATATTAGGACACACACGCTTAATAGAAAGATACATATGCTTATGAGATTGATACATACACTTCTTAGAAGGATGCATACGCTTATTATAAGGATACATACGCTTATCAGAAGGATACATACGCTTATTAGAGGGATACATACACTTGTTAGAAGGATACATACACTTGTTAGAGGGATACGTACACTTATTAGAGGGATACATACACTTATTAGAATGATACATACACTTATTAGAAAAATACATATGCTTATTAGAAGGATACATACGCTTATTAAAGGGTGCATACACTTGTTAGAAGGATACATACGCTTATTAGAACCAGCCTAAGTAAGCTTTAACTCGCTAAGCAAACTTCAGTCTAGAAGAATACTTATAATGTGACAAAACCCAAAAGAACAGTTGTAGGATTTAATATGCAAATTAATCATCCAAGAAAATGAAAGAAAATAACAAATAAAAAAAATCAACTAAACAGAAAATGAATAAATACAAAGAAATACAGCACGGTGCTTTAATTCATAAGTGTCGGTACAGCCTCTGTAACCTCCAAGCATCAATATCGGTAAAACTTCTATAAACAGAAAGGAGGAAAATGACCGCCGTTTTTAGTTTCCTGTAAAAGAAAACTATCGCGCCTGCTTTTTCTGTCCGTCCGCACATTATTCCGTCCGCACTTTATCCCGTCCGCACTCTATTCCGTCCGCACTTTACCTGTCCGCACTTATTCTGCCCGCCCTCAGACCTTAAAAACTACTGAGGCTAGAGGGCTGAAAATTGGTATGTTGACCATCCACCCTCCAATCATCAAACAAACCAATTTCAGCCCTCTAGCCTCAGTAGCTTTTATTTCATTTAAGTTTAAAGTTAGCCATAATCGTGCTTCTGTCACCGATATAGGATAGGCCACCACCGTGCAGTGGTTAAAGTTTCATGGGTCGCGGCTCATACAGCATCATACGGAGACTACCGAAAGATAGATCTATTTTCGGTGGCCTTGATTATATGTTGTGGCGGCTGTTCAGAAAACTCGATTGCGTTTTTTACTTTTTTATTTATGTGAACTTGCAGTGTGCAAAGTGACACCAGAGGACCCAAACCCAGTTATTCACCCGGGGGAGGGTGGTGCCGTCAGGACAACTCACGCGGTGCACTGTAGGCATTACTGAAGGTTCCTTGCAGCGTCCCTCCAGCCCCTAGCTGCAACCCCTTTCATTCCTTTTACTGTACTGCCGTTCATATTCTCTTTCTTCCATCTTGCTTTCCACCCTCTCCCAGCAACTGATTCATAGTGCAACCGATAGGTTTTCCTCCTGTTACACCTTTCAAACCTTTTTACTCTCAATCTCTCTTTCAGAGCTGAATGACCTCATAGGTCCCAGCGATTGGCCTTTGGCCTAAATTCCATTCCCAAATTTCATATTCCACTCCTAAATTTCACATTCCATTCCTAAATTCACATTCCATTTCAAAATTTCATATTCCATTCCCAAATTTCATATTCCACTCCTAAATTTCACATTCCATTCCTAAATTCGTATTCCATTCTTAAATTTCATATTCCCTTCCTAAATTTCATTTTCCATTCCAAGTTCAGTTACTTCCAAAATATGAAGTCCTGCAAATTTCTCGAAGGGAAGATTTGTTGGTCGATCTTTTTTCCCCGTCTCGGTTCCCTTCACGAACGCGTTCCTGCCGCCTAAAGCAGTGGTTCTAAACCAGGGGTGGTCGCACCCTAGGGGGAGCGAAGCCGGTTCCTAAGGGGTGCGAGGATGCTTATGAATAATTAAAGCAAAATATATTTTTATATACGCATGTTATTTATTCTCCAAAAAGAAATAAAAATATTAAATAAAAAATAAAATAATAATAATAATAATAATAATAATAATAATAATAATAATAATAATTAATAATTATTATTATTATTATTATTATTATTATTATTATTATTATTATTATTATTATTATTATTATTATTTCAATAATTCCGGGGGTGTGAGAACTGACTGCTGATTTGAAAGGGGTGCGTACATTGAAAAAGGTTAAAAACCATTGGCCTAAAAAGTCAAAATACAAAGGAGGTATTCACGAAACAATTGACTTTTCCAAAAAGAGAGAAAAAAAAAATAAATAAAAGGGAGCAAAAAACAATTACAACGAGGCAGCAGTAATCTGCCATCTTCGCAGAGCAACTGAACGTCACGACGATTTGTGTGTAAGAACCTTATTTTTTTATTTTTTATTTTATTTTAATCTTGATGAATCCACGAGAGTCTCGGTCTCCAGCCTGTCTGTTTGTGTGTCTGTCTGTCCGTTTTAGGTGTCAGAGTGGGTCTTTCTTCCTGACACCCAGACATGGTGTCTGCTGTGCAATTATGCTAACAAGTGTTAAGGAGAAAAACAAAGTTTTAGTGGGAGCTTTCCTGGTAACATGCAACTTACGCGCCGTGTTATGGAGGGCAGATTGACTTGCTGTACTCTTTATTTAGTTATGTATGTATGTATGTATATATAAATATATACATATATAAATATATACATATATAAATATATTTATATATATAATGGCTTGGAAATAAAGTCGAAACCGGTTAGAACCTACTTATTTTTCACCTGTGGTAATGTGTGATCAACGAATCACGTGCTAAAGTGATTATAATCATATATACATACATACATATATATATATATATAATATATATATAAATATATATACAGTATATATATATAAATATATATATATATATATATTATATATATATATATATATATATATATATATATATATATAAATAAAAGACAACTAGATTTAAAGAACAGCAAGTCAATCCGCCCTCTATAACAAGGCGTGAACGTTGCATGCTACCAAGAAAATCCCCATTTAGAACTTTTTGTCCTCTTTAAGACCGTTAGAATAATTGCACAGCAGACGCCAAGTCTGAGCGTCAAGAGACAAAAGACACACGCAGACACCTAAAACAGTCAGACAATTTAAATTGGAACTTCTCCAAAGTTCCAGAGGTCCTTTATTTCTCACACCGTTGGACTGTGGAACAGTCGCCCAGAAGATGTGGTGTAATTGGAACTTCACAAGTTCAAACTATGAAATGCATTACTACCCTAATGCTATAATGCTGTTCTCCTTGCTTTTCAATACATTTTTATCTGTTTGTTAATTTACCAATTTATTTTTAATTATTTTTTTAATAAGTGAGTGGGATCTCATCTTGCTGTATTTTATTTTATCTCCTTTTACTTCTTCATAATGAACACTTAATATTCTTTGGAAGCTTGAATTTCAGGTCAGTGGCCCCTTTGGTGGGCATGTTCCATATGAATAGGCTTCATCTTCTGAATAATAATAATAATAATAATAATAATAATAATAATAATAATAATAATAATAATAATAATAATAATAATAATAATAATAATAATAATCAAACAAAAACTTCTTTCAGTTTTCTTCTGAAGATGGAAAGAGAACCCCACAAGATTTCTCTTTCCAATAATAATAATAATAATAATAATAATAATAATAATAATAATAATAATAATAATAATAATAATAATAATGAACACTCAATATTCTTTGGAAGCTTGAATTTCAAGTCAGTGGCCCCTTTGGTGGGCATGTTCCATATGAATAGGCTTCATCTTCTGAATAATAATAATAATAATAATAATAATAATAATAATAATAATAATAATAATAATAATAATAATAATAATAATAACCAAAAAAACTTCTTTCAGTTTTCTTCTGAAGATGGAAAGAGAACCCACAAGATTTCCCTTTCCAATAATAATAATAATAATAATAATAATAATAATAATAATAATAATAATAATAATAATAATAATAATAATAATAATGAACACCATATTCTTTGGAAGCTTGAATTTCAAGTCCATGGCCCTTTGGTGGCTTGTTCCATATGAATAGGTTTCATCATCTGAATAATAATAATAATAATAATAATAATAATAATAATAATAATAATAATAATAATAATTAACTTCTCCCATAAAACAGGGAAAGACTATAAAACTTTAATTAGTATTCCTTTAATACTCAATCCTATAGTGGCCCAACCACGGCCCTTGTGAATTTCTGAAGCAAAGAACGTTCACGTACAAGCTATGACGTCACACGACGAAATTTTTGGAAACGGAATCTAAAGCCAAGCGCTGAGACCTGTGAGGTTATTCAGCGCTGAAAGGAAAACCGAAAGTAAAAGGTTTGAAAGATGTGTAACAGGAGGAAAACCTCGCAGTGAAAAGTAAGATGGAAGAGAGAGAATATGAATGGAGGTACAGTAAAAGGAATGAAAGGGGTTGCAGCTAGGGGCCGAAGGGACGCTGTAAAGAACCTTAAGTAATGCCTACTGTGTACCGCGTGAGGTGCACTGGCGACACTATCCCTCAACGGGGTGGAGGAAATTTTGATTAACGTAATCCTTGAGGCTACTGGGAATTTTAAAATCGTTTTTACATTTCACTTACAACTATGGGTTTTGAGAGTTTAGAGGTTTTGTGTGAACTGCAATTTTTATTTTACAAGACTGGAACCAAACTGCACAATATTTTCTAAAAGGCGAAATTTACAAAATATACTACTGGGTATATTCGGTTTTTAAAACTAATTCATATCTGTTTCGTAGTCTGAAATAAGCAAGTGGTTAAAAATTAAATTCCTAAAAAAACAAGTGAAAAAATGCGCCGAAGTTTCTTCGGCGCAATCGAGTTTTCCGTACAGCGTATAATCAAGGCCACCGAAAATAGACCTATCTTTCGGTGGTCTCGGTATAATAATGCTGTATGAGCCGCGGCCCATGAATCTTTAACCACGGTCTGGTGGTGACCTGTTCTACATCGTTACCATATGCACAATTATGGCTAAGTTTAACTTTAAATGAAATAAAAACTACTAAGGCTAGAATGCTGCAATTTGTTATGTTTGATGATTGGAGGGTGGATGATCAACATACCAATTTGCAGCCCTTTAACCTCAGTAGTTTTTAAGATCTGAGGGCGGACAGGGAAAGTGTGGACAGAAAAAAAGTGCGGACGGACAGACAAAGCCGTCACAATAGTTTCTTTTAAAAAAACTAAAAAAAACTCAAATTATTTTATACTCAACAACATCTGCCACCCTGTACTTCAATTTTTTAGCATCTAATTAAGAAGCAAAGAAAAAATAATAAAATTCCCTAATCAAATAAAATCTAAAAAAATCATAAAATATTCAAAGGATCTAATGAAAAATAATAAAATATTCTTTTCTTAATCAAATAAAATCGCTGAAAAAAAAAACAGATAAAATATCCTTTTATGGATCTAATCAAGAAACGAAGGCAAAACAATTGAAAAATCTTTTCATAATCAAATAAAATCCCTAAAAAAAACTCACGCAAAATACTCTTTTATGGATCTAATTAAAAAACGAATACAAAAAAAATAGGAAAATCTTTTCATAATCAAATAAAATCCTTTAAAAAGTCATGACAAATATTCTCTTAAGAACCTAATTAAAAATCGAAGGCAAAAAAACTTTTCCTAATCAAATAAAATCCCTAAAAAAACTCACGCAAAATATTGTTTTAAGGATCTCATTAAAAAAACGAAGCAAACAAAATTTTCTTAAAGAAAATCCCTAAAAAAAACGTAAAATAATCCTTTAAGGATCTAATAAAAAACAAAGCCAAAAAAATAAATACCTTTTCTTAATCAAATAAAATCCCTGAAAAAATCGCGCAAAGTATTCTTTTAAGAATCTAATTAAAAAAAAGAAGGCAAAAAATAAAAAAAATTTCCCAATCAAATATTCCTATTCCAATATAGTCTCTTAAAAAACCCACACAAAATATTCTTTAAAGGATCTAATTTGAAAACGAAGGCAAAAAAAACTTTTCCTAACAAAATAAAATCCCTAATAAAAAACCTCACGCAAAATATACTTTGAAGGAACTAATAAAAAAACCAAAGCAAAAAAAAATATACAAAAATCTTATCATCATCATTAAACGTCTGAAACAAGAAGGCAAAGAGAGTTACGTGGAAACCCAGAGAAACCAAAAGAAACCCAGAGCCGCCAATGAAAGCACAAGCACAAAAAATAAGGTCAAAGCAAAATGCCAAAGCAAAAAAAAGGTCAAGGTCAGGGAGCCAACGATGTTTTGGTGTCTGCTTCCGGGAGAGATCAACCAAAAAGGCTCCCCTACCCAGGGATATAAAATTGGGTCATTCGACGGAGGCTTGATTTGGGTCAGAGAGAATTCCGGGCACACCCGCTCAACTGGGTCAAGGCTGGGTCACGGCATAAGTGACACAGACTGAGAGAGAGAGAGAGAGAGAGAGAGAGAGAGAGAGAGAGAGAGAGAGAGAGAGAGATGAGAATTCGAAACACAGCCATGTAAATAGCATTTATCTTTACTTCAAGTTCACGTGTGTCAACTCTTCGCCGTGATGTAATGAAATGAAAATAAAAGGAAATGCGTGATGCTTACAATAACCCCTCTCTCTCTCTCTCTCTCTCTCTCTCTCTCTCTCAACTATTATAACAGGTAAATCCATCCATCCGCTTCGATTTTATGAACAGATTAATCTCCTTCGGCCTACGTAATGATGCAACAAAATAAAGATATTTTAACCGCACAAACAAATGAATGATTTGTTCGAGAACATTTTCTCTATAAAACCTCTTGAATGCAGGCACAAAAAGTATATATATATATATATGTATACATATGTATATATGCATATACAGTATATATATGCATATATATATATATATATATATATATATATATATTTATATATACACATGTATATATATATATATATATATATATATATATATATATATATATATATATATATATATATATATACAGATAGATAGATAGACAGACAGATAGATAGATAGATATGTCTTTCTGCCACATCCGACTTTGCTGAAAACGCTGTAAGACAATAATCAGATGAAAGCTTGTTTAAGAAACTTACCATATTTACTTAAGTGTCATTAAATACTACTTCAGCGTACATACTACTCTAAAATCATTCTGACCAAAACAAAACTAATATCACGATCATCATCAATGTCATCATCACCATCATTACTATTTTGTTAACATAAGAAGCTCACAGTCAGATTAATTACGAATAGAATGTAGAGAAGTACAATACAAATCTAAATGACATTAAACAAATAATTAATGAATCAAGGATTCCTCAAATGAATTTTTCCTTATATACTAAATAACCTGGGGATCGCTCCTTCCTCCGTTTTCCCAGCTTATCTGAATCTTTCACATTTGATGAAGCGAGTTTACCTCTCCCTTCCTTGATTGATTTGTTTTTATTTCTTTTTCCAGGTGTTGGAATTCTCTCTTTCTCCCGTTTTCCCCCGATTCTTAAGCTCTTTTGTAAGTGAAAATTTTCACCTCTTCCTTCGAGAGTTGAGCTTACTTTTTTTTTTTTTTTCTTTGTCTTTTTTTTTCTTTCTTATTTTTAGCTTTTCCTTCTTTCAAAATGTCTTTGCTTTTTTTTCCTTCAAAATGAATTGTCACAGGCTATTGAGGAATGATATTTTGCAGGCTTGATCACGATCACTACTACTACTACTACTACTACTACTACTACTACTACTACTGTGAATGATAGTGATAATAGTACTGCTACTACTACTGTTATGAATGATACTACTACTACTACTACTACTACTACTACTGTTATGAATGATAGTGGCAGTACTATTACTACTACTACTACTGCCGTTATGAATGATAGTGACAGTACTACTACCACTACTACTATTATTATTACTACTACTACTACTACTACTACCGTTATGAATGATAGTGACAGTACTACTACTACTACTACCGTTATGAATAATAGTGACAGTACTACTACTGTATGAATGGCAGTGATAGTACTACCACTATTACTACTGTTACGAATGATACTACTACTACTACTACTAATATCACCACTACTGCTATGAATGATAGCAATTCTACTACTACTGCTAGTGTTATGAATGATACTACTGCAATTACCACTACGAATAATAAAAATAACAACAACAAAATCTACAAGCCGCACGAAGAACAGGGAATTGCAAAGGACCCAGCAACCCCTCTAAGGGACACCTCAACGAAAGGAGAGGTTACATAAAAGTGACGGAGGAGGAGGAGGAGGAGGAGGGGTGGGGGGAGGTTTTAAGATGTTCAATTACACCAAAGGTCGCCGACGCCAACAACGGCGGTGAACCAACGCCCCCCACCCCCCCCACAACCCAGCACTTTGGGTTCAAAGGGGTTGGTTTGGTGGTTCCTCGGCGGAGTACAACTAACAGGCTCGTCCTTGAAACCCCCACGACGTGCCCACATGGTCAAATTGGGATATGTGTGGTACGACGGGCACGGCGAGAGAGAGAGAGAGAGAGAGAGAGAGAGAGAGAGAGAGAGAGAGAGAGAGAGAGAGAGAGGCTTTCATTCGCTTTTATAGGAGACTGACTTGGCATTCTTGTAAGGTACAGAGGCTGCGCTTACGCGGGCGTAATTCGTATAAGTTGCTTATGTAAAAATATATATTTATATACATTATATATATATGTATGTATATACATATATTTATATATATGTGTATATATATATGTGTATATATATATCTATATGTATACATATATATACATATACAGTATATACATACATATATACACATGGAAAGAAGATCTCAGCTATAAAAAAGAAGAAAAAGATAAAATAATACATTAACAGATAAAGAAGATGATACGAATTACACACGGAAGATATCAGCTAGAAAAGAAAAAGCTAAAATAAGTTAATAAAGAAGATAATAGGAAAAAGAAAGAAGGGATCAGCTATAAAAAAGAAGAAAAAGCTAACATGAATTAATAGATAAACAAGATATTAGGAAATATAGAAAGGAGATATCAGCTATAAAAAAGAAGAAAAAGATGAAATAATAAATTAATAGATAAAGAAGATAATAGGAATTATAGACAGAAGATATCAGCTATAAAAGAAAAAGATAAAATAAATTAATAAAGAAGAAAATAGGAAATACAGAAAGGAGATATCAGCTATAAAACAGATGAAATAATAAATTAATATACAAATAGATAAAAATGTCAAAAAAAAAAAAAAATTATCACAGACACGAAATCAATCACTGACGTCACACTACACCCTTTCATCACGAACTTTCTCTCAATGCCTCACCCTTCACTCTTTTTCCGTCTTCATCACGCTGAAGGCTCCTTAAACATCACACTTGTTTTAGAAGTTGCGTCCAAAATCAACATCTCAGTGATGTTGACGTTCCTGCTTCCCCTTCCCATCCTTTCCCCCCCCCCTCCCCAGGGGCGTGAAGCTGTTGCTAGGCTTGACCAGAGGGGCTGACGCTGCTGATGCTGACGTCCGCCCCTGGGTACAAGGGGCATGTACCCTTTTATATAAATATATATATATATATATATATATATATATATATATATATATATATATATATATATACAATTACGTTCCTTTGCAAGTTTATTGACGTACCATGAAGAGGCGCCGAACCTGTGATGAGAAACGCAGGCAGAGAGAGAGAGAGAGAGAGAGAGAGAGAGAGAGAGAGAGAGAGAGAGAGAGAGAGAGAGAGAGACTCAAACTCGATCTTGCAAACTCGTGAGATAAAACTCATCCCATCAAAATCTGTATCACCACAAAGCAAAGAGGACAGGCAGGAACGAGAGAGAGAGAGAGAGAGAGAGAGAGAGAGAGAGAGAGAGAGAGGAGGGAACTCAAACTCGACCCTGCAAACTCGTGAGATAAAACTCTTCACATCAAAAGCTTTATCACCTCAAAGAAAAGAAGTATAATTTCTTGAAAGCAAGCAAAATGTAGAGCTTAGGAATAAAATATGAACGAAACAAGAGCCAGGAACAATACAATGCCGTTTGCAATGAATATTATGAAAAGACTTATCTCTGCTCCCTCCTATTCCTCAAGTCAATATCTTAATTTTAATTATAATAATTTCGAATACTGAAGAGGAAGCAGTATACATAACAACAGGATATACACACACATATATACATGTACATATATAAAAATATATATATACATATACATACATATACATATGCAGGTATAATATATATATATATATATATATATATATATATATATATATATATATATATATATATATATATGTACATATATACAGTATTATACACACACATGTATATATGTATGTAAATAAATAAATACATATATACACACATATATATATATAAATATATATATATATATATATATATATATATATACATATATACTCATACTTTCCCACGTAATCAACTACGTAACCTAGCCAATCGACCAAGCCTTCAGAAATAAAAAATATATATATATAAAACCATGATACGTAAAATTATCAGTAAAATTGCAGAGCGTAACTTCAGGTTAAGAGAAGTACAGAGCAACAGACTAGGTAATGTATGTAATTTCCTAACACATGTGTACAGATGTACTCCACAATCAAGTCCACCTTCATTGGCAGGTGGACTTTGGACGAGTGTAAAAGAATTTGTGTGTGGAAGTGACGAAAGCAGTACAGACCAATAGAGAAATAACAGGTTGTATAAAACAATAGAGATAGTGTGTACTATATATATATATATATATATATATATATATATATATATATATATATATATATATATATATATATATATATATATATATATAATTTATATATACACAGATATGTATATATATATATATATATATATATATATATATATATATATATATATATATATATATATATATATATATATGTGTGTGTGTGTGTGTGTGTGTATGTATGTATGTATGCATGTATGTATGTATGTATATATACATTTATATATACATACATATATATATATATACATTTATATTTATATATATGTATATATACATATACACACACACACATATATATATATATATATATATATATATATATATATATATATATATATATATATATATATATAATTAATAACATATATATACACATACATGCATAATAGTGTCAATCATTTTACACAAATATGACATAGTTATATCCAGATTAAAATATTTCTATATGTTCACACGCGAGAAAATATAAATATGATGGTGTGTGATCTATAATCAACACAATCCTCACTATAATCCACAAAAAACATTTATAATTCTAGATAAATATCAACATAACATCACCAGCTGAGTACACAGCATCACGTGACCAACAGTCACGTGACTCTGCCAGCCATTCACAAAAGGGTCATTCAGCATCTGCTGGTGACATTACCGGATACATTTTTTTTTTTTGAGTTCGCACAAAGCCAAGTTCACAGCCAATGGAAAAGGAAGATTCGGGGAAAAATATATAAATAAAATAAAAAAAAAAATGAATAAAGGGTAATTGTCCTTACTGGAAAGTTTGGTAATTAATTTTTTTCGGGTCGAAGATTAGACTTAAAAACCAATAAGTTGCAAGTAGGGTAGACTAAAAACCAATAAGTTGCAAGTAGACTAAAAACAATAAGTTGCAAGTAGATTAAAAAACAATAAGTGCAAGTAGATTGGATAAAAAACCAATACATTGCAAGCAGATTAGACTCCAAAACCATTAAGTTGCAAGAAGATTAGACTAAAAACCAATCAGCTGCAAGTAGATTAGACTCAAACCAATAAGCTGTAAGTATATTAGACTCAAAAACCAATCAGCTGCACCAAGATTAGGCTAACAAACCAACAAGCTGCAAGTTGAAGTAGATTAGGCTAAAAAAAACAATAAGATTAGGATAAAAAACCAATCAGCTGCAACAAGATTAGACTAACAAACCACCAAGCTGCAAGTTGAAGTAGATTAGGCTAAAAAAAACACTAAGATTAGGATAAAAAACCAATCAGCTGCACCAAGATTAGACCAACAAACCAGCAAGCTGCAAGTTGAAGTAGATTAGGCTAAAAAAAACAATAAGATTAGGATAAAAAACCAATCAGCTGCAACAAGATTAGACTAACAAACCAGCAAGCTGCAAGTTGAAGTAGATTAGGCTAAAAAAAACAATAAGATTAGGATAAAAAACCAATCAGCTGCACCAAGATTAGACTAACAAACCAGAAAGCTGCAAGTTGAAGTAGATTAGGCTAAAAAAAAACAATAAGATTAGGATAAAAAACCAGTCAGCTGCAACAAGAGTAGACTAACAACCCTGCAAGCAGCAAGTTGATAGTAGATTAGGCTAAAAAAACCAATCAGCTGCAAGTAGATTAGACTCCAAAACCAATATGTTTCAACTAACTCACTAAAACTAAATAAATAAATAAATAAACAAACAAATATATAAAGCGGAGATTGAAAAAGCAACCTGAAAAATTAACTGCTCACGAACTCAGAGGACAACTACACGAGAAAAAAAACAAGCCCTCACTTCATTGGAGAATATGACACCTATCGAACGACTTCAGCAAAGTTAACAAACACCGACCATCATTTAAAACCTGCCTCCTTTTTCTTTTTTTTTATTTCCAGTCACTCGTCTTCTCTAGAAGCATGATTCGATCATTTCCTACAGATCCGAGTCGCGTTTTGATTTTCCTATTTGATTCTGGGCCGGAATAATGAGGCCTACAAGTCTCCACATGACGTCACGGCGCTCCCAATGACACGTGACCTAAGCGGAGTAAGTGTTGTTGAGATTACTGGGGCAGGTTTTGACTCTAATATGCATAATTGCTTGGTTTTACAAATAAGTAGATTGTGCACACACACACACACACACACACACACATATATATACACACACACCCCACACACACATACATATATACATAGTATGTGTGTATGTATATATATATATATATATATATATATATATATATATATATATATATAAATATAAATATAAATATAAATATAAATATATATATATGTATATATATACATATATATATATATATATATATATATATATATATATATATATATATATATATATATATAAATATATATATATATACATATACATATACACATCCACATGCTGTGTATGTCACGTGTCATCATAAGCAGCCTTATCGTTATACAAAGCTTGATGACGTCACCTTGCAGGGCATCAAAAAACAAAGAAAAGTAATATTAACACTAATCCGAACTGCGTAGAGCGCCGCGCTGTCATTCAAACTTTATGCTATATACGTCAAAGATAGGTTACGGAATCAGAAAAAGACTGTGACGTACGTAGTTTGAAGGATAATTATATAAAAAAGTAAATATATAAATGATATAAGTATATGTATACATGTATATGTATATAGATATATATATATATTTTTGAGTTATTCTCACTCATTATTATTATTATTATTATTATTATTATTATTATTATTATTATTATTATTATTATTAACGATACCAATAGTTCATCGTTGTTTTGTCAGGAAGTATATACAATATTGATGCTGCTCTCTCTCTCTCTCTCTCTCTCTCTCTCTCTCTCTCTGAGAGAGAGAGAGAGAGAGAGAGAGAGAGAGAGAGAGAGAGAGAGAGAGAGAGAGAGAGAGAGAGAGCGCAGCATAAACACTGTATAATCTTCCTACCAAAACAACGCTGAACTATTGATATCATTAATAATAATAATAACAATAATAACAAAAATAATAATACTGAGTGAGAATAACTTCAATAATCACGGTCACAATGATAAAACGAATATGAAAATAAATAACGCAAGATTGTAGTTCAAAAAGGCATATCCCACTTAATTACCTCTTCGGAGAATTTCACTTTTCAGAATAAATGAATAACGAATAACACAGTGTATTTTTCCAACGGAAAACTGTAACAGATAATTACTCCTGGATTTGAGAGGCTTATTCTAAGTCCATTCCAAGTCTGAGGTCAATGAATATATGCCAGAGTTCCCCAGACTTATGTCCAAATAAAATCTGTGAGTTGTCTTTTTAAATAGTACGTTTCAGTTTTCTGTAAAAGAAAATAATTGTGCCGGATTTGTCTGTCCGTCCGCACTTTCTTCTGTCCGCCCTCAGATCTTAAAAACTACTGAGGCTAGAGGGCTGCAAATTGGTATGTCGATCATCCACCTTCCAATCATCAAACACACCAAATTGCAGCCCTCCAGCCTCAGTAGTCTTTATTTTATTTTAGATTAAAGCCAGCCAGAATAGTGCTTCTGGCAACGATATAGAACAGGCCACCACCGGGCCGTGGTTAAAGTTTCATGGGTCGCGGCTCGTACAGCATTATACGGAGACCACCGAAAGATAGATCTATTTCCGGTGGCCTTGATTATACGCTGTAGCTGCTGTACAGAAAACTCGATTGCGCCGAAGAAACTTCAGCGCATTTTTTACTTTTTAGTTGTTCGAGCTACAAAAATATTTTTTTCGAGCTACGAAAATATTTTTTCGAGCCATAAAACTATTTTTTTCGAGCTACGGAAATATTTTTCCGAGCCACAAAAGTATTTTTTTTCGAGCTACGAAAATATTTTTTTCCAGTTACAAAATTATTTTTTCGAGCTATGAAAACATTTTTTCGGGCCACAAAAGTATTTTTTTCGAGCTACGAAAATATTTTTTGAACCACAAAACTATCTTTTATCGAGCTACGAAAATTTTTTTCAACGAAACTATTTTTTCGAGTTACGAAAATATTTTTCTCAATGAAACTATTTTTTCGAGTTACGAAAATATTATTTTTCTCAACGAAACTATTTTTTCGAGCCACAAAATGTTATTTTTCTCAACGAAACTATTTTTTCAAGCTACAAAAATATTTTTTCGAGCCACAAAAATATTTTATCGACCTACAAAAGTACTTTTCCGAGTACAAAAAAAAAAAAAAAATTCGAGCTACGAAAATATTTTTCAGAGCTACGAAAGAAATCCGTCTGGTCAACTAAAAAAAACACACACACACAATTCAGCTTGTGATAAACAACATTTCTATCAACGTTTAAATTCTGCAACAACAAGTTTTACAGAACTACAAGTAGTTGTTATTCAAAGAGAAGGGTGTCAGTTGTTATCTATCTACTATAGTCTGCCATCACCTGCCAGCGTTTTCTTTCATTTCATAAGTCCTCGCCCGAACAAATCTTCATGCTGTAAAATATTCATCGTACAAACGTACAACTAATATTATTGTGTACTAAACAAAGTACGTGCACACACATACACATACACATACACACACAATATATATTATATACATACACATATATATATACAGTATATATATATATACATATATATATATATATATATATATATATATATATATATATATATATATATATATATATATATATATATATATATATATATATATATATATATATATTTATGTGTGTGCGCGTATGCGTTGTGTACGTGCGTACATTATAAATGTCAGAACAGCACAATAACATATTTGTCATTATAATTACACGATTGAACCACGTATTGCAAACGTGTTACCGAGATTCTTGCAGCATTATAACTAATTTTCATTACCATTCACTAAATTACTTCAACTGTTATTCACATCATTGAAAAACCCCAAAACCCTATTAAGATCGACCCAGGACACTTCCAACGAATACAATTCCCATAAAAAAACTGAAACTTCCAATGAGCAGAATTCCCCCAAAAATATAAAAAAAAAGAAAGACGATATGAATAAAATAAAAATCAAAAACATTTGTTGCATAAACAAAGGTGTAATTTCCCTGACGTCATCACAGACTCCTCTTGGATTAACTGAATAGATGCCGCCAGATCAAAAGGTCTTTTCAAAATGAATGAGAGACCTTTCACTTTTTATTTTAACCTCACGTCAATCAAGGCTTTATATCACCGTGCATTTGCGCTATAGTGCGTGGGTGTGTGTGTGTGAGAGAGAGAGAGAGAGAGAGAGAGAGAGAGAGAGAGAGAGAGAGAGAGCATGTGTGTACGAGTGTGTATGTGTGTGTGTGCGAGTGTGGGAGTGAGTTCCCTTACGTATACCGTGTGTGTGTGTGTGTGAGTCCCCTTGCGTGTATCAAGTAATTATGTGCTACCTCTTCGTTCCTAATTTATGGCGGCTAAAACCATATTATCATAATAAATTCATTTTATTTCAATGTCAATCCGGCTAACGATATACAAGACTAAAACTTCAAGTCCCGGAAAACTGAAAATCGAAGAATCGAATCACGTGGGGAAAAAATTACTTGAAGATGAAAACCACTACAAAACAATTACGTTAATATAAAACAAATAAATAAACAGACTCACAAACACACAAACAAGATGTTTAAATAGACACACATGCGCATAAAATCACAGAAATATAGATTAGCTTCTACAGAAGGCCGACGGCGATGGCAACAATTTCGGAACACCGAGATCGCAAAAATTTATCAATAAACACAGCTCACGTGGCCTCTAGGACACGTCTTAAAACATGAAGTTATAATGAAAATGGAACACTAAGGCAGGGAGAGAATTCCCAAGCTTTAACCATGCAGTTGAACAATAACAGGAATAGAATTCATGTTTTTGTGCAGAATAAAAAAAAGAAGGTAAAATCTTTTAAAAGTCAGAAATCATGACCTCGACACAATAT
>NC_089791.1:29040887-29045887 GCF_040412425.1 Macrobrachium rosenbergii | reverse complement strand
TAATGCTAATATTAATCTCGAAAATGAGGTCTTCCTTATTTTTGGCCGTTTAACTAGAAGGCCATTATCTTTCAAAATAGGCAAGTTGACAGGAGTCCATTAAAGCGCTAAGTCATTAGAGAGAGAGAGAGAGAGAGAGAGAGAGAGAGAGAGAGAGAGAGAGAGAGAGAGAAAGGACATCGCCCGTTCCTCAAAAATAACACCATTGTCTCTTTATGAAAATAGAAAGTTTGAACGAAGGAACGCCCAAAGAATAGATGGCATATCTTGAGAGGTGCACTCGTCTGAAAGTCGCTGATTTTCACGATAACTGAGGGGCCCCTTGAGTAATGTCTTCTGTAATAATGTTAAAATATGGACGAATGAAAACTATTGACGAACAGAACACATCTTTTGCTCTCTTTCCTGCATCGCAACTTTCTGCAACCACTTCCTTATTTCTTCCAGCATTCTTTGTTCCTCGATCTCTTCAGCCCTGACAGACCTACAGGGAGAGGGTTTAGTTCCTGTTTAAATACAATGGGTCAAGAACAAAGTACATAAAGACTTTCTTCCTTTGTTATTACGTATTAACTATAAATCGACAAGACAAAACTCATATGGAGGCAAATTACGAATATAGGATACATTAGCTTGGTTGATGCTCTGATCTCTCTCTCTCTCTCTCTCTCTCTCTCTCTCTCTCTCTCTCTCTCTCTCTCTCTCTCAGCGAAGGCGCCATATTTGAAGGAGGTAAATCTATAAGTTAAGTTACGGTGATCTAAGAATGACGGTGATAAGCTGGACAATTTGATTTCAAAAGGATCATATACAGGTTCTTCGCTTAAGAAGCATGTATAGGCCCCCACCTAAGGAGCATGTCCCTTCTCCTAAGGAGCATGTATACGCCCTTCACCTAAGGAGCAAGTATAGGCCTTTCACCTAAAGACCATGTCTAGGCCCTTCTCCTAAGGAGCATGTCTAGGCCCTCCACCTAAGGAGCATGTCTAGGTCCTCCACCTAGGCAGCATGTATAGGCCCTCCACCTAATGAGCATGTATACGCCCTTCACCTAAGGAGCATGTCTAGGCCCTCCACCTAAGGAGCATGTCTAGACCCTCCACCTCAGCAGCATGTATAGGTCCTCCACCTAAGGAGCATGTATATGCCCTTCACCTAAGCAGCATATATAGGCCCTCCACCTAAGCAGCAAGTGTAGGCCCTTCACCTAAGCAGCATATATAGACCCTCCACCTAAGGAGCATGTATAGACCCTTCACTCGACCAGTAATCACCATGCAGTGAACAGAAGGCAAGATATTTAGTTTAGATGCAGATTATGGTGGACTGTTGTCAGCATGCGACCAGCGCTGGTCTATCGCTGGCTGACTAGCAACAGAGAAATCTTGAATTAACTAGCAGCGATTCCACTGTCAATGAGGATATGAATGGATTTTGCAATGGTGCTTGACTTCAGCGCTGGTGGCTAGACGCTACTGAGTATAAAACCGACCTGTACTATATTATTATTATTATTATTATTATTATTATTATTATTATTATTATTATTATTATTATTATTATTATCTCATTGGAGCATTGAAAATGAGTACCTAAAAAGTCAAACACGCTTACATTGACTAACTGGGAATAAAACAACGAAAATTATAGAAATAAGGGAAAAGTAGAATAGGAAAAAAAAAAAAAAAAATGTAAAAAAAAAAAAAAAAAAATTTGGGAGTGACTGATACTTCGAATATTGCACCGAATTATACACACTCTTCACAAACCTATTTTCTTCCATTCTCTCCACATGACCAGACAACTCGAAACGTTCGTAGTCATCTTTTTCCAAATGCTAACCTTTTCAAATTTTTTCAAAATTCCTTAAATGATTGTACACATACATGTGTGTATATATATACATATATAATGTTTACATATAAATATACATGTTTCTATATATATATACCAACTACATCAACCTTGTATTTGCCCAAATCATTCCCAGACCTTGCCTGCATTCTCCTGGACTTTTCAATGCATACACAACAACGACAAAAATAAAATTTAAAAAAAAGTAACTTTTAACCCTTATTGTATGCCAAGCGCCACCTGTGACTGCAAGCTACTGCAAAAGCACCAAGGACACATACATAATGCAAGGTGCAGTTCCCTGAAAGAGTGTTTGCAATAGGGACCATGACCATTGCGAACAACACAATCGTGGCCTCTAACTGACAAAGCGGGGTACTGGTAAAAATTATAATTTGACAAAGGTGTACGTGTAACAAAGACATACACGTATACACACACACGCATATATATACATATATATTTATATATAGATATACATATATATGTATATATATATATATATATATATATATATATATATATATATATATATATATATATATATATATATATATGTTTGATGCCCATAATATAAACAAAATAGCATGAATACTTCATTGATCGATAAGGGCACGTTCTCTTGATAAAAAAGGGGTTATGTATCAGGTGGTTATGCAACTTTTGTGGGTTGCAGTAATGGGGTTATGTAAGTATCGGTGGCAATCTCGCCCCAAAATATTAGCCTAGTGGGATACCATCTACCTATATAATATAGATATGTATAGGACTTTAACTTAACTTAACTTTTATATAAACACACATATATATATATATATATATATATATATATATATATAATATATATCAATTTCTTAATGGACAAGTCCCTTTCACCTCTGTATAAACCCAGAAGGCACAAATTCGAATCCTGGATGGGGCAATGCACTGATAATATATAGTTTCCTTCGACAGTAAGTTACCCCTAAGGTAAAGTCACTTCGATATTAAAGGATGTCTGGAGGTTAATGTGAAGAAAGTCACATTATATATACATATATATACAAATATATGTATATAAATACATATATATATATATATATATAAATTTATATATACAATATATATATATATATATATATATATATATATATATATATAGAAATAAGAATATTATATATACATTACATACATCTATAATCTAAATTATATATATATATATATATATACACATACATACATAGTACTGTATATACTTAAACAAACAAACACACACACACACACACACACACACAAACTTGTCTGGATGTCTGAAACTACCTGGCTGAAGGTAGCAGCGTCAGTCCAAAAAAAAAAAAAAAACCCACCAGGTGCCCGGAATAATAATAACCCATGGGAGGAGGAGGAGGAGGAGGAGGAGGAGGAGGAGGAGGAGGAGGAGGAGGAGGAGGAGGAGGAGGAGGTGGACAGCATCAACCTACCCTGCTTTCAATGACTGAAAACTCTCACGTCCAGACGCTAATGTAACGAGAGTGTGGAATGAATAAGTCTCTCCTTGTTTACGCTCACTTGTCGCCTCAATTACCTGGCTGTTTATTGCTTGCTTGCTTGCTTGTTTGTTTGTTTGTTTGCTTTGCTTGATTTGCAATGCAGTGGACGGTGACTTCTGGACGGCGGTGTCTGGATCTTGGGCAGGTCGCATACAGTACGATACAATCAATACTGTCAATGGCAGAATACAACAGATTGCTTGAGGGTTATGCTTGGGATATATACATACATACACACATAATACATACATATATATATACATATGTATATACACATACATATGTGCATATATATATATACAAATATATATTATATATATATATATATATATATATATATATATATATATATATATATATATATATATATATATATATATATATACGGTTTGTAAAAAACATATACAAATGTGCATGCGTGCATGCGCATGTACAATGTAAGTAAATGCTTCTGTATATGCAAATATACAAAATATCCATAAACACAATCACTCTAACCTTAAACTATCAATTTTATGCTTTAATGAAGTGAATATATATATATATATATATATATATATATATATATATATATATATATATATATATATATATATACAAAAGCATAAATGTAATAAGGAAATATAAACAGTAACATACATATCCAGGCATAAATACTAACATCAAAGAAATAAATAATAATAGAAAAAACTCAAGGAAGAAAAAATATAGAACAAAACTCACAGGAAGAAAAAATAAAAGGAAAAACTCAAAGGAAGAAAAATAAAACAAAATTCAAAGAAAAAATAAAAGAACAAAACTCAAAGAGAGAAATTATAAAAGAAAAAACAAAGGAACAAAACCCATGGAAGAAAAATTAAAAGAATAAAACTCAAAGGAAGAAAACCAAAACAACAAAACTCAAGGAAGAAAAACCAAAAGAACAAAACTCAAAGGAGGAAAAAACAAAAGAACAAAACTCGAAGGAAGAAAAATCAAAAGAACAAAATTCAAAGGAAGAAAAAACCAAAAGAACAAAACTCAAGGAGGAAAAACCAAAAGAACAAAACTCAAAAGAGGAAAAACCAAGAGAACAAAACTCAAAGGAGGAAAAACCAAAAGAACAAAACTCAAAGGAGGAAAAACCAAAAGAACAAAACTCAAAGGAAGAAAAACCAAAAGAACAAAACTCAAAGGAAGAAAAACCAATAGAACAAAACTCAAAGGAAGAAAAACCAAAAGAACAAAACTCAAAGGAAGAAAAACCAAAAGAACAAAACTCAAAGGAAGAAAAAACCAAAAGAACAAAACTCAAAGGAGGAAAAACAAAAGAACAAAACTCAAAGGAGGAAAATCAAAAGAACAAAATTCAAAGGAAGAAAAAACCAAAAGAACAAAATTCAAAGGAAGAAAAAACCAAAAGAACAAAACTCAAAGGAAGCAAAAACCAAAAGAACAAAACTCAAAGGAGGAAAAACCAAAAGAACAAAACACATTAACCTTGAAAACCGAGCACCACACAAACTGGGCATGCGCCCATTCATACTAATGGCGAACGTGGACAAAAAAAAAAAACTTTTAACGTCGCTGATAAAAACAACCGACAACATTTAACGACACTCAAATACCCAATGACAT
>NC_089791.1:29028387-29038387 GCF_040412425.1 Macrobrachium rosenbergii | reverse complement strand
AGGCACACAAACACAGACTGAAAATCGCAAATTCCTGATTAAATAAAAAAAAAAAACCAGCCTACGGACCCAAAATAACAGGAACATTCCAATTAAAGGAACAACAGCTGTTCAGGATGCACAGGTGTGACTTTCAATACACCTGCACGAAAACGGAGTAGCTATTTACTCTGGCTATAAAAGGCTCTCTTTCAAAGCCAAGGTCAAAGGATAAATGATATAAATTACGCAGGTATCGACTGAATCAATGAACACCTACGAAAAAAACAATTTAATGTCCAGTACGTGAGAATTTTCTGATTTTTTTTTTTTTAGAATATCAGGGAAGCGAGTAAATTACAGCATTTGTAAATTTCAGCCCTGAGAGAGAGAGAGAGAGAGAGAGAGAGAGAGAGAGAGAGAGAGAGAGAGAGAGAGAGAGAGAGAGAGAGAACTGAGGCACTATGGTAAGAGGAGGAAATCATTTTGCCTCTTACGAGGGGATGATTCATTTATAAAGCTTAGTCCTAAGAGAGAGAGAGAGAGAGAGAGAGAGAGAGAGAGAGAGAGAGAGAGAGAGAGAGAGAGAGAGAGAGAAGGGCAATACGTCAGAAAGGAAATAAGAATCTTGTCTCTTACGAAAGGAAAGATTTAGAACACCAGCACAAATGAAAGCCAAGGAAAAAATATAAAACAATTTCCTTCTGAATAATGATTGGAATATATTAAAATTAAATGAGAGGATCAACATAAAATTAACTAAAATGTAAAGTCTAAAAAATTATAATATGTAAACCACTGCTCAATATATTTCGAGACACAAATATCACTTTTCTACAGTTAACGTCAAAGTATTGAACAGAGACTAATTGTAATGTCCAGTTGATTTATTGATTTATGGTTACTGAAACTGGCGCCACATGTCGCATTACTTCAATACGAATCATGTTATTAAAATAAATGCACACACAAAACACAGTATATGCATTTATATATATATATATATATATATATATATATATATATATATATATATATATATATATATATATATATATACATAAAGTCACGTCCATATTTGTGATTTTTAAGGTATATACATAATTATGTATATATTTATCTACTATGTCAGTATAAATGGCAATAAAGGCAGAAGCATAATATTTCTCTCTCTCCCTCTCCCCACAGACAAAAGCATCTGAATATTTTAATGCTGGGAATATCTAGGCATACCTCTCTCTCTCTCTCTCTCTCTCTCTCTCTCTCTCTCTCCAAAGACAGAAGCATCTGAATATTTTTAATCCCGTGAATATCTAGGCATACCTCTCTCTCTCTCTCTCTCTCTCTCTCTCTCTCTCTCTCTCTCTCTCTCTCTCTCTCTCTCCTGGTGAATGCTGATGAAAGAACGAAGGAAAGGCGATGCTTGAACCAAGGTCACCATCTCTCCTCTTGCTACGATGGATAAAACTGAGAAGGTAGTTGAAGGTCACCAAAAAAAAAAAAAAAAAAAAAAAAAAAAACTGACAAAAAATGCACATACCGATTCCCATGGTGGGAGTCTTATTACTTTTTTTAAAATAAAAATAATTCAAGATTTAACTAGTGTTGAGATGATTAATAATAGTGTTGAATAATAATAATCCTAATAATAATATTAAATAATAATAATAATAATAATAATAATAATAAAATGGCTGCAATTTGCGAATTGATTTTATAAGTTTTTCTCAATAATAATAATAATAATAATAATAATAATAATAATAATAATAATAATAGTGAGAAGAAGAAGAAGAAGAAGAAGAAGAAGAAGAAGAAGAAGAAGAAGAAGAAGAAGAAGAAGAAAAAGAAGAAGAGGAAAGAAAGTAAGAAAGAAAGAAAGAGACAGAAAAGAAGAAAATTAGGGGCTTACGGGAAAGGAAAGAATAACAAAAACTGCTACAGAGGCATAATAAAAAAGGACAAAATATAAGCTACAACAACAACTGATAATAAGAGTAAAAACGCCGTAACAATAACAACTGCAGCCACAAAATCTCAATTGTGATTTCTTCAAACAACAACCAAAAACATAACAATAATCCCAAGAGACAACTGTCATGTTGAAGGAGGAATCACTTATCAAAATGAGATTTTTAAAAGTAATTTTAAAAGTAATTTCAATGTAATTCATATGGTAGCGAGTGTTGTCGTTGTCACTGAGTAACGAAAAGTAATTGCACGGACCGTTTCGAAAGGAAACTGTTTTCAAAATCCTAACTGCAAACTGTAGCACACTTAAGAAAAGTAATTGAGGTGTCGATTCCCTAAACATAAGAAAAATACTTGAAAAGATAATTGCGGAACAAATTTCTTAAAAGTAAAATATAATTACACTGTTTTTCCACAAATAATTGGGAAGAGTACTTTAAAAAATAATTGTGGGAAATATTTCTTCAAAGTAAAATATAATTACACCGTTTTTCCATAAATAATTGGGAAGATTACTTTAAAAAATAATTGCGGGACAAATTTCTTGAAAGTAAAATATAAAAACGTTGTCCTTCCTTAAATGAATTATGGAGCTTACTTTCTTAATTAATGGCTGTCCTTATTTTTGGAAATGCTAGCGAGATCTACTTACAAAAATAAATACAGCAACATCTTAAGTAAATTTCTGTACTATTGATTTAAGGAAATCGGAGCGAATAAAATTTCCCCTTAAAAAAAAAAACATACACATTCCATTCATAAAGAAAACTACAGCAAACTCAAAAAAAGCTTCTTGCACTTGAATGTTCTTCAAGCATTCCAGAAGTCCCAGTTGCATTTTTACTGGAATACAAATTTAGCCCATCGACCAAGCTCTGGGACTATGAGGTCATTCAGTGCTGAAAATAATGTCGAAACAGCGGTTATGAGAGGGTGGAAGGTAAGATGGAAGGAAGGGAATATGAGAGTAGGTACAGCAAAAGGAATGAAAGGGTTTGCAGCTATACCGAAGGGACGCTGCAATGAACATTTAAGTAATGCGGACAGTGCGCCGTGCGAGGTGCAATAACGGCACCACACGTCTACGGGAACACTTTTATGTATAACTTCAAAGCAGCAGCGGGTTATTTCACATTACAAAAAAAAGATAAATAAATAAAAAAAAAAATAAAAATTGACAGTTACTGCCAGCGATGAGAAAAAATACAAATAAACAAATAAAAAAAAAAATTGACAGTTACTGCCAGCGATGAGAACCACCATTTTGAAAACCAACGAGGAAAATACGCAAAAACTTGAACGCATTAGACCAATGGTTCTTAACACGGGGGGCGCGCCCCCTTATGGGGACGTCAGCAATTTCCAGGTGGGGCACGAACCCTAAGGAAAAATTAAAATTCTCTAATTATATTCGTTATTCTCTTAACAAGAGTCGCTAAGAAGCAGTGTCAAGTATCTCACTAATTCATTCCCAAAAAGAAAAAAAAACACCCTTTCACTTTCTCTTTTATCTTCATTTTCCTTTAAATCTGGGGCGAATTTTACTCGCAGATGCAAGGGGGGCGTGGAGGGAAGGAGACCAACTGTTAGAGGGGGAAGTAATAAAAAGAGGTTAAGAACCACTGCATTCGACGCAATACGCGCTCCTAGCATTAACCTTTATCTCCGATGTGCGTATCCCCAGTTAAGCCAATGGAAACAAGAGATGCCGGAATTCGAATGAATAATCCAAAAGTCCCGGAACCAGCGAGATCCACTTTTCCATCGATCCGGCGTCGTGTTATTTCGGTTCTTCCCCTTCAAGAAGCGTTGCATACATCCGGATCCAACCGGAACTGGCGGGGTTTCCTAAGATACGCACCCTCTGTAGATTCGGAGATCTGGTTTACGCATTTACGCGAGCTCACGCGCTTGCCTCCTCCTCCTCCTCCTCCTCCTCCTCCTCCTCCTCCTCCTCCTTCCTCCTCCTCCTCCTCCTCTTCTTCTTCTTCTTCTTCTTCTTCTTCTTCTCCCGCATTCCGTTGGTGTGTGTTATTATCCTCTTTCTCTTCTTCTTCTTCTTCTTCTTCTTCTTCTTCTTCTTCCCGCATTCCGTCCGTGTGTGTTATTACGCTTGTGGTTATCGATGGTGTTATCGTTGAATATTTGTTGGCGTTGCAAAGACGGTGGTGATAGCCGTGATTGTTATCAATGTTATCGTCAGTATTATCATCGGCTGTCTATCCTCTGTGCGTAACTATTATTTTTATTCTCTGGAATAATAATAATAATAATAATAATAATAATAATAATAATAATAAGAAAGAGAAGGAGAAGGAGAAGAAGAAGAAGTCTGTTTTATAATAATAATAATAATAATAATAATAATAATAATAATAATAAGAAGAAGAAGAAGAAGAAGAAGAAGAACAAGAAGAAGAACAAGAAGAAGAAGAAGAAGAAGAAGAAGAAGAAGAATTATGTTCAATAATAACTATAATATAATAATAATAATAAGCCTGTCTCCCACACGAGCCAAAAACGACCGTCTTCGAATAATGTCCTTTTAAAGACATCCCGGAAATGAAGGACTTCAGAATAGGTACAGAGACTTCAATTTCAGCTTCAGGAGGGAAAAAAATTAATTTAAGAGGAAGAACGACAAGTGAGGGGAAGACCCACCTGTTATTATATTGATTTTGTCATTATACTGATTTAAAATACTTTCATACACGATGTACTGACTACAATGAATAGAAAATGTATTATGAAATTATTATTTCACCATTAAGTCCAAAAATGATTGCTGGAATTGAGCCAAGCAATATGTAGTCAATAACAATACAAAATAAAACCCTCAACAAGGTCATACAAAATAATTGAATACAGTCATTGACACACAAAAAAGGTCAAGGTCAACATAAAACAAGTAAAAAATGCGCCAAAGTTTCTTCGGCGCAATCGAATTTTCTGTACATTGTATAATCAAGGCCACCGAAAATAGACCTATCTTTCGATGGTCTCGGTATAATACTGCATGAGCCGCGGTCCAAGAACATTTAACCACGGCCCAGTGGTGGCATGTCCTACATCGTTGCCAGATGCACGATCATGGCTAACTTTAACCTTAAATAAAGTAAAAACTACTGAGGCTAGAGGGCTGCAATTTGGTATGCTTGGTGACTGGAGGATGGATGATCAACATACCAATTTGCAGCCCTCTAGCTTCAGTAGTTTTTAAGATCTGAGGGCGGACAGAAAAAGTGTGGACAGAAAAAAAGTGCGGACGGACAGACAAAGCCATCTCAATAGTTTTCTTTTCCAGAAAACTAAAAAATGACAAAAAAAATAGTTCCTATCATCACGAAAACAAAAATAACAAACAACGCGCAAAATCAAATGCACATACACAAACTGACATACATCTAGAAAAATGGAAGCCAACAATAAATCACCAATAAACAAGGAAATAGAAGCAAATATTAAACGAAACCGACAGAAGAAGAGATGCAGTGCATGACTTGCGTCATCAGAGTTCGTTAGGACCAAGGTCAAAATGTTTGGCGTTCTGATTTCGTCCCTTTAAAGAGCCCTACATTATCTCATTTGTCCTAATCGGGTAGAAGGTGACATGCACGCACTCAAGCACGCACACAAGCACGCATGCACACATACGCACACTTACACGCTTTTTTCCTACCTTGGATATGGCTCCGAGAGTATACAAACGAGAGGGATTATTGCAGTCGGCAATGATGAGGAGATTTGATGAGTAATTATGAGGAGACTTGAAATGTAATGATGAAAGACATGAAACGTAATGATGAGGAGACTTGAAACGTAATGACGAGGAGACTTGAAATGTAATGATGAAAGACATGAAACGTAACGATGAGGACACTTGAAACGTAATGATGAGGAGACTTGAAATGTAATGATGAAGAGACTTGAAATGTAATGATGAGGAGACTTGAAATGTAATGATGAGGAGACTTGAAACGTAATGATGAAGAGACTTGACTCGTAATGATGAGGAGACATGAAAAGTAATGATGAGGAGACTTGAAAAGTAATGATGAATAGACTTGAAAAGTAATGATGAGGAGACCTGAAGAGTAATTATGAGGAGACTTGAAAAGTAATGATGAGAAGACTTGAAAATTAATGATGAGGAGACTTGAAATTGAAAAGTAATGATGAGGAAACTTGAAAATTAATGATGAGGAGACTTGAAATTGAAACGAATGATGAGGAGACTTGAAAATTAATGATGAGGAGACTTGAAAAATAAGGCATACAAACTATTTTCAATATTGAATTAAAAAACCACAAATATGATCTCACGTCTGATTTAACTTTTTTAATACATCTAAACAAAACACTCGATTCCATATCTTGAAATACCACACATACAAACACATACACACAAACACAAACACCCACTCACACAAGTGATACTAAATTATTATCATTAACCACCGGTTAATCACTTTTAAAATACAAACTCTCAGAAAATTGAACTTATGAAAACGAAAGGTCTGAATCTATGTTTCATCGTATAAATGAAATGAAAAAGATTTTAGATTTTACGTAAACAGAGCAAATAAACAAACTGTAGTTTTTGGTATATGAAAAGAAAAAGATAATCGGATTAAAAACAGGCAAAAAAATCCCATTTTAAATCGTGTGAAAAATGAAATACTGTGAAATATGATAAAAAAATTTCCGCACTAAATATAATTTATAATGTAATAATACAGAAATCCTTCTTAGACTAATGAACTTTGAACTACGTTAAAGAAATTTAAATTTCCTAAAATCACCATATCATTATGAACTGCAGCAGAGAGAGAGAGAGAGAGAGAGAGAGAGAGAGAGAGAGAGAGAGAGAGAGAGAGAGAGAGAGAGAGAGCTCTTGTGATTGTGTAACTACAATTTTTCATTAATTTTTTCTTTTTTTTAAGCGAGAGAGAGAGAGAGAGAGAGAGAGAGAGAGAGAGAGAGAGAGAGAGAGAGAGAGATCTTGTGATTGTGTAACTAAATTTTTCCTCAATTTTGTCTTTCTTTTTGAGAGAGAGAAGAAGAGAGATAATCTTTTGTATGCGTGTATGATAATATATGTTTTTCATCTACTTTTTCTTTCTTTTAGAGAGAGAGAGAGAGAGAGAGAGAGAGAGAGAGAGAGAGAGAGAGAGAGAGAGAGAGGCCTAACTAACCTCTGCAAACTCCACATCCCGGGTACATCCCCCAATTCAAGGACAAATTAAACGACGCTACGCATGCGTATATGTTTATATAACGCAGGGAATCTGGTTTGACGCCGAATACCGACCCTGAACAGCGTGGAATAGCTACGCAAGAGATCTTATATATCACAGCGCTGCTCAAAATGTCACGCTTGATAAATTCAGAATGACCGTAATGATAAACCATTCAATTTGATAAATGCAGGATGAGGATTATGATTTACCATTAAATTTGATAAATGCAGGATGAGGATTATGATGAACTATTACATTTGATAAATTCAGGATGACGGCAATGATAAACTATTAAATTTGATACATTCAGGATGACGATAATGTCTTCATCTCCTCGTGAACTATGTCATTATCAAGGCTAATTCGCCGCCGTCACTATTGTTAATGTTCTTAAATCATTATCATCATCGTCATCAATCATTTTTATTCAATATCATTATCACTCATTATTACTCAATATTATAATTATCAGTCATTTTTGTTTTATTATCATCATCACTGCCGTAATTATCATTTAGTGTCATTATAACTGTCATTATTATTCATCATTATCATTATCAGTTCTTATCATCCATTACCATCATCGTCACTGTCATTATTATTCTTTAGTATCATTACCGCTGTCATTATCATTACTTATTATAATCACTGTCATTATTGACTATTATCATCATCACTTTAATTATTATTCATTACTATCATTATCACTGTCATTATTATTGATTATCATCATCATCACTGTCATTATTCTTCACTGATATCATCACTCATTATCATCCATTATCATCATTATTAACTTACCCGTATATAATATATATATACAATATATATATAATCCCCATATATATATATATATATATATATATATATATATATATACATATACATTATATTCATTATATGTATATATATATATATATATATATATATATACTATATACATATACATATATATATATATATATACATATACATATATATATATATATATAATATATATATATATATACATATACATATATATATATATATATATATATATATATATATATATATATATATATATATATATATACATATACATATACATATATATATATATATATAACTATCAACTATCGTGGTTATAATAAGAGGTAATAAAGTTCACTTCGAGAATTCCCGTACTCATCAAGGTAAGATGGAGAGACACCTGGCGGGTCCAAAATGCTGTGTCTTAATTAACTATGCTCGTCACGAATTTAGACGTTTAGTGACTTTTTTTTTTTTACTTTTTTTTTACTTTCTTTACAACAAACAACAACAAGTTTTGCTTTCGAAAAACGCAAGGATCTTAACTCCTGCATTGCCTGAATTTGCAAGCAGTGAAAATTCTTCAAGCACCTGGATATTTTCTGTAAATAAATACAATGTCGCAAGCAGCGATGATCCTAGTGGAGAACTGTGGATACCTAGGTGGAAGGAAATGGCTCCTCCCCCTCAAAAACCCCTAAAATACCTGAAAAATCTCGTCACTTCAAGGCAATAACTATTATACTTTTACTCTTCAAATAAGGGAATAATAAATAAATAACCTCCCTAAAATGCAATATATTCATGAAGGTTAGGGGGAAAAAATACACAAATTACTGAATGATAAGGAAAATAAATCAGTAACGTTCCCCGAACTGAAAAATTCCTGAAAGTTAGGGAAAATATATAACATTCCCTAAAATGCTTAAATTTCTGAAAATTGGGGAAAATAAATCAGTGACTTTCCCTACACTGCAAAAAATCCTGAAAGTTAGGGAAAATAAATAAGTAACTTTCCCTAAACCGCAAAAATTCCTGAAAGTTAGGGATATTAAATAAGTAATTTTCCCTATACTACAAAAATTCCTGAAAGTTAGGGAAAGTAAATAAGTAACTTTCCCTAAACCGCAAAAATTCCTGAAAGTTAGTGAAAGCAAATAAGTAACTTTCCTTAAACTGCAAAAATCCCTGAAAATTAGAGAAAATAAATAAGTAACTTTCCCTAAACTGAAAAAATTCCTGAATGTTAGGGAACATAAATAAGTAACTTTCCCTAAACCGAAAAAATTCCTGAAAGTTAGGGAAAATAAATAAGAAAAATTCCTTAACTAGCAAAAAACTCCTGAAAATTAGGGGAAACAAATCATAAAAGTTCTCTAAAATGCAAAAATTCAAAGCAGCAACAAAAATTACATCCACGAACCAGCCTAAACATCTGGAACCAGTGTCTGACGCCCACGGGAAGACTGTACACCTGCGGCTGAGGGGCGCAAGGAACACATGTGCCATATTTACGCAGGTGTAGAAAGACAGGGGTGACTCACGTCCTGATATGAGCGACTAAACGGGATGCCAGCACATGCAACAACGATAAAGTAGACAGCAAAATGAAAAAATAATGTGTATAACGTAATACACAGACAGGCTGATTATGAATTTTACCATAGAGGTATTAGATACCAATCGGACACACAAACACACGCACACACATATGTGTATATTATGTATATGTATATGTATATATGTATATTATGTATATGTATATATGTATATATATATATATATATATATATATATATATATATATATATTTACTTTTACAACTCCCAATTTCTTTAATTCCTGTAAAAGTATACCAAACATACAAACACATATATAAATAAAAAAAATTATATGATTTACTTTTTGCTCACTTTTTAATTTCTTTAAAAAAACTTACACGCTAAATTTGATGTATATAAGCACCAGTGGTGAATTTTAAACTACCATATACATACCTGTTGCTTCTTTCATCAATA
>NC_089791.1:28970887-29023387 GCF_040412425.1 Macrobrachium rosenbergii | reverse complement strand
ACAATATATCTTTGGCTTCCCCCTTCAGCTTCTACAAGTTTGATCCGAATTTAATCACGTAAAGATGATGCAATGACGTGACGCCGCAAGTCCACCACCACCACCAGCTTGAGAGAGAGAGAGAGAGAGAGAGAGAGAGAGAGAGAGAGAGAGAGAGAGAGAGAGAGAGAGAAATCTGAAATTACTGTTAGCCAGAGCAAGGATAATGAGAGAGATATAGAGAGAATTTGCAGTTAATGTGTGTGTGTGAGAGAGAGAGAGAGAGAGAGAGAGAGATGATCCCACTTTTAGAGAGAGAGAGAGACAATCTGAAGTCACTTTTAGAGAGAGAGAGAGAGAGAGAGAATCTCTGAAGTCCCTTCTGAAGAGAGAGAGAGAGAGAGAGAGAGAGAGAGAGAGAGAGAGAGAGAGAGAGAGAGAGAATCTTTAAAGAACTTGATAGAGAGAAATCTCAGAAGTCACTACATGACGAGAGAGAGAGAGAGAGAGAGAGAGAGAGAGAGAGAGAGAGAGAGAGAGAGAGAGAGAGAGATGATCCCTGAGTCACTTTAGAGAGAGAGAGAGAGAGAGAGAATCTCTTTCTAAAGAACTTGATAGAGAGAGAGAGAAGAGAGAGAGAGAGAGAGAGAGAGAGAGAGAGAGAGATCTCAGAAGTCACTACTTGACGAGAGAGAGAGAGAGAGAGAGAGAGAGAGAGAGAGAGAGAGAGAGAGAGAGAGAGAGAGAGACACACATCCAAAGAACATCCTCGCCAGCAAAAAGAAAAAAAAAAAAAAAAAACAGCATTAGGAAGACCTCGACCTTGGCCAAGCGCACCGGCATTCAAACACGGCGCAATCAAGGAACAATTTCCAAGCAATTCAAACGGGTATTTCCAAGCAAGCAACTGAG
Organism: Macrobrachium rosenbergii; assembly: GCF_040412425.1. Classification (NCBI taxonomy): domain Eukaryota; kingdom Metazoa; phylum Arthropoda; class Malacostraca; order Decapoda; family Palaemonidae; genus Macrobrachium; species Macrobrachium rosenbergii. Next base: position 29,022,496 of record NC_089791.1, on the reverse strand, counting down.
GCCAGTGTTCCAATTCCCGGCCTCAGGAATTTCCCGAAATGACGGAGAATGGCGGGAAGATGTGGGAGAGGGGTACATGGAGTGGGAGAAAAGAAGAAGCAATCAGCTAAAAAAAAAATAAATAAAAGTAGAAGAGGTTCAGGACAGAAATAAAGTGAGAAATAGAAGAGAATCATGGAATAGAATAAAGAATAGCTAGTATAGGACGAACAAAGTGAGAAGCAGAAGAGAATTACGGAAGAGAATTAAAGAAACAGCTTATGAAATGGACGGAAGAAGACAGGAGTCGCAGTACAGTATATTACAAACCAAAACAGAACGCATAAAAAATAAACAAAAATAATAATACGCGCATGCGCAAGGGAACCATGAGGAAATAACATTAACAATAACGCTGAGCATCCGTGATGGAAGAATGAGAGAGAGAGAGAGAGAGAGAGAGAGAGAGAGAGAGAGAGAGAGAGAGAGAGAGAGAGAGAGAGAGAGAGAGAGAGAGAGAGAGATTTTATGGTTTTATTATGATTTTATTGTTAGTAATATTTTTACAATCATTATTATTACTGAAGCTTCAAAACCTAAAACAAACACACACACACACACACACAGAGAGAGAGAGAGAGAGAGAGAGAGAGAGAGAGAGAGAGAGAGAGAGAGAGAGAGAGAGAGAGAGATTTTATGGTGTTATTATTATTACTAATATATTATGAATATTATTGAGTTGTTGAAGCCTGGAAACCTAAAACAAACAGAGAGAGAGAGAGAGAGAGAGAGAGAGAGAGAGAGAGAGATATGAGGAGAAGGAGGGGAGGCCAGTAACGAGTCATCTAGACGTCGGGATTTGGCGAGAGGGGAAATGTTAAAGGTGCAGAGCCAATGCCTCCACAGGGTCACAGGCTTCCTCGTTTCCTGTTCCCTATTTTTGTTCCTCTCTCTCTCTCTCTCTCTCTCTCTCTCTCTCTCTCTCTCTCTCGTTTCCTGTTCCCTACTTTTATTCCTCTCTCTTTCTCTCTCCTTTCCTGTGCCCTATTTTTATTCCTCTCTCTCTCTCTCTCTCTCTCTTTCCTGTTCCCTATTTTTGTTCCTCTCTCTCTCTCTCTCTCTCTACTTTATTCTCTCTCTTTCTCTCTCCTTTCCTGTGCCCTATTTTATTCCTCTCTCTCTCTCTCCTTTCCTGTTCCCTATTTTTGTTCTCTCTTTCTTCCTCTCTCTCTCTCTCTTCCTGTTCCCTACTTTTATTCCTCACTCTCTCTCTCTCTTTCCTGTTCCCTATTTTTGTTCCTCTCTCTCTCTCTTTCCTGTTCCCTATTTTTGTTCCTCTCTCTCTCTCTTTCTCTCTCTCTCTCTCTCTCTCTACTTTGTTCCCTCTTCCTCTCTTTTCTCTCTCTCTCTCTCTCTCTCTCTCTCTCTCTCGTTTCCTGTTCCCTATTTTTGTTCCTCTCTCTCTATCCCTCTCGTGTTCCTGTTTCCATATTTTTGTTCCTCTCTCTCTCTCTCTCTCTCGTTTCCTGTTCCCTATTTTTATTCCTCTCTCTCTCCCTTTCGTGTTCCCTGTTTTTACTCATCTCTCTTTGTTCCCTAACTTTATCTCTCTCTCTCTCTCTCTCTCTGTCGTTTCGTGTTCCCTATTTTTATTCCTCTCTCTCTCTCTTCTCTGCTCCTCTCTTATTCCTCTCTCTCTCTTTCCTCCCTATTTCTTCTCTCTCTCTCTTTTCCTTCCTCTCTCTCTCTCTCTCGTTTCATGTTCCCTAACTTTATTCTTCTCTCTCTCTCTCTGTCGTTTCCTGCTCCTATTTTTATTCCTCTCTCTCTCTCTCTCTCTCGTTTCCTGTTCCCTATTTTTATTCTTCTCTCTCTCTCTCTCGTTTTCTGTTCCTTATTTTTATTTCTCTCTCTCTCTCTCTCTCTCTTTCTCTTTATTTTTCTCTCCCTCTCTCTCTCGTTTCCTGTTCCCTATTTTTGTTCCTCTCTCTCTCTCTCTCTGTTCCCTCTTTGTTTCTCTCTCTCTCTCTCTCTCTCGTTTCCTGTTCCTATTTTATTCCTCTCTCTCTCCCTGTTCGTTTTATGCCTTCACGCCTCAACAACATTAATAATAATCATAAAACTCTCTCTCTCTCTCTCTCTCTCTCTCTCTCTCTCTCTCTCTCTCTTTTTTGACAATTATAAGTTTACCAACACAAATAATAATAATACTGATAATGATACAGTGAACTGTAAAAGATAAAAATAAATTTACTGTATAATTGCGGGTTTTTATTACAGAACTGTTTTTTACGAGTTTGTGAATTTTTAGCAATAATAATAATAATAATAATAATAATAATAATAATAATAATAATAATAATAATAATAATAATAATAATAATGTTGAAAACATAAATCACGAAAATTGTAATCAGTCTGGAACACCACGGGTAAATATTTCCTCGCCTTTCGAAGAGGAGGAGAGAGAGGAGGAGAGGAGGAGGAGAGAGAGAGAGAGAGAGAGAGAGAGAGAGAAACCAAAGAGAGAGAGAATATCTGAAACTAAAACCTTCAAGAGAGAGAGAGAGAAGAGAGAGAGAGAGAGAGAGAGAGAGAGAGAGAGAGAGAGAGAGAGAGGATGATAAAAATCTGATCCAGCTTTTGTAAGAGACTTGAGTGAATACCATCGACGAAATTGGCAAGCAGCCCAGGGCGCAAGCACGCCTTGGCAATGCCTGTTATTTCGCTCGGTAAAACAGGTGAAGAAAGGGTTGCGTGAATCAGGAGGGAACTTTTCCTTCTTCTGTTGCTACCTGTTGTCTCTCTTGAACAGTGACTTTACTTATTATCTCTCTCTCTCTCTCTCTCTCGAAAAGTTATTTTACTCTCTCTCTCTCTCTCTCTCTCTCTCTCTCTCTCTCTCTCTCTCTCTCTTGAACAGTGACTTTACTTATTATCTCTCTCTCTCCTCTCTCGAAAAGTTATTTTAAAAGTTATTTTACTTATTATCCCCCCCTCTCTCTCTCTCTCTCTCTCTCTCTCTCTCTCTCTCTCTCTTCTCTTGAACAGTGATTTCAGTTATCTCACTCTCTCTTGAGCGTGACTTCTGATATTTCTCTCTCTCTCTCTCTCTCTCTCTCATTCGTGAACAGTACTATCTGGTTCTCTCTCTCTCTCTCTCTCTCTCTCTCTCTCTCTCTCTCTCTCTCTCTCTCAGTGCGTTATCTTTCAGATGACCTTACAACTCAAGACGCGAATGCTATATAAAACGGACTGGCTCGCTTACAAATCGAACGTCAACATTAAAAAAATAAAACTATTTCCGTTGGCCTAATAAAAAAAATGGGGAATGAAGCCCCCTAAAATACGCAGTGACCCTGAAGAAACAATAAATGTAAGTTAGAAAATAAAAATAAAACGGGAAAAAATACAAAATAAGAAAAACAATTACAAAATGAAATGCCACGTACCCTGCGCCCCTAATACGCACTTGCCGGGATGAGCAACATTGCTATACGTGTGCAGCCCAGGTAAAGATACAGCGTAATGCTAGGCATTAAGAGCTTTCAGGGGTTGTGGGGGCAAGATCGATTACGGGTGGAACACGGGCTTTCAACAAAAGTCCATAGAGGAGGCCTTTCCTAATTTATGACACGTGCCATACATACGGGATCCGGTTCAAGCTGGTTTAACGGAGTGGAATTTCTCTGTCTCTATACCTCACGTAAACGGGATTACGGCACTGGCATGCAATTACGTGATGTCGACTTTTCTCGTACACAACGAGGACGTGGGGGGAGGGAGACGAGGAAGATGAGGAGGGGAATGGGAGGATTACTTCAAGTGTGACCTCGGTGCTTATCGAATGGTTCTGGGAACACACGGGAAGGGGACAAAAATAGGAGTTTTAGGAGTTAGGGGAGCACGAAGCTTGTGTGTAATGCTCAGGGTTTTGAGGAGGTAAAAATAAATCACAAAACAAGTACTTGATAAACCTCTCCTCTTTCTTCCCTCCCCCTCGCCCCCCTCCCCCCGCCAATCACAGAGCTGACGACAGAATACAAAGGAAAACAGTTGTACAAAAATCGCTCACGAGCAGAGACATTAGAAATCAGAATATTCCTGATAACTATTTTTTCCTACTTTTATTTTTTCTGAAAAGAAAATTATTGTACCGGCTTTGTCTGTCCGTCCGCACTTTTTTCTAGTCCGTCCTCAGATCTTCAAAACTACTGAGGCTGGAGGGTTGCAATTTAGTATGCTGATCATCCCCGCCCTCCAATCATCAAACATACCAAATTGCAGCCCTGTAGCCTTAGTAGTTTTTATTTTATTTAAGGTTAAAGTTACCCATAATCGCGCTTCTGGCAACGATATAGGCCAGGCTACCACCGAGCCATGGTTAAAGTTTCATAGGCCGCGGCTCATACAGCATTATACCGAGACCACCGAAAGATAGATCTATTTTCGGTGGCCTTGACTGATGTACAGAAAACTCGACTGCGCCGAAGACACTTCGGCGCATTTTTTACTTGATATTTTTTGTTCAGGAAATGGCAATAGTCTCAACCAAACAATCAAAATAGAACACACTACCTAATAGCTAACTTGCACACACGAGCATAAACTTGACACGAAAAAAACAAGAAAAAAAAAAAACAAGAAAAAAATTCGTGGTACAACCACTGGGTATGCCAAGAATTACACAACACAAGAGACCTTCAAAGATCATATCCTTGCATGCAAAAGCAGAAAATAGCGACTTGGCTCAGGTGGAGATTGTTTTCCACACACACACACACACACACACACACACACACACACACACACACACATATATATATATATATATATATATATATATATATATATATATATATATATATATATATATATATACTGTATAATATATCATGGCGCGGTCGCTAATCACGAAACACGCGATACTTGGCAAAGAAATGATTGGAAATTATTTCTATGTCTGTTTTTTTTTTTATTGTTTTACTTTATTGGCTTCTTCCTGACCTGAAGACGCTTCGAGAAATAATATCTTTTATAATTCATTTCCAAATCCTAAAACTTCTTTAAAATAAACCCGCCGAGAAATTCCTTTTCAATTGCATTATCATGAAACGAAAATTTCTGAATCTATGAATTTCTGTGTTTCTTTTGGGAATATTACTTACTCATAAACAATTAAGAACAGGAGTTCCATCTATGAACGGGAGTTTAGCCTATGTAATTTTGGGGGGGGACGGTAAATTTAATGAAGGGTCCCTGGGAATTGAGTATATCTTAAAATGCATCTAGCTTCTCGTCAGAATCTACATTTAATGTACAACCAAGCCATCCATGTATATCTACCACATGATTTAACAAAGTGTTTTGATACAGGTACGGATTGCGTTGGATTCTGAAACTTAGACCAAAGACCGGGACCTATGAGGTCATTCAGCTCTTCGATATGGGTTCGGGGCAGCAAAAAAAAAAAAAAAAAATTAACACAAATGAAAAAAATAAATAAATATTGAATAAAAATATTCCACGTACAGATTAGCAATGACAGGAGAAAGAGAGCGAAACATTCTTCAAAGACTCGATAGCTGTGCTTTTAGGTTAGTTCAGTGGTTTTCATTCTTTCTTGGCCCATGCACCCTTTAACCGTATGTCAGAATGTCATCCCCCCCCCCGCCCGGTCCAAAATTGTCTGCCTCAAAAGATGCATTCCAAGTAATATGTATATAATACTAAAAATCCTTGGGCACAATCCCCCCCCCAAAACCACCCACTTCCCCTGACACTCTGAAATTCCTCCCCGGTTGAGAACCAATGGGTTAGCCCCTGCTCTAAAACATGGGCTAACTCAGTGGAATTACTTAAAAAAAATTATTGGAATTACTTAAAATGATTGGAATTACTTAAAAATGATTGGAATTAATTAAAAATGATTGGAATTACTTTAAAAAATTATTGGAATTACTTTAAAAAATTATTGGAATTACTTTAAAAAATTATTGGAATTGCTTTAAAAAAAATGAGAGTTAAAAATACCTTTACAATATTCTAATTATACGAAATATCGAGAAAAACCCATTGAATGTGGAAAGAATGGTAATCGAATGTACATTCTTAAGCTCAGTCTCAGGCCAGTCTAATTTCAAGGACTCGTGCACAACTTTCCGTAACACCTTAGAGGAATTCATGTTATTTTGCATATACAGTAATGTGCAGTTATAGTATAGTCATATACAATTACGGACACGTTCTGGAACCACGTTTTAACAAGTAGCCCTAATATGCGTTTTTTTTTTTTTTACTCGACGACCAACATTGCGTGTTAACACATATGAACCAAAACTAAAACTAGAATTTTGTACAGGTGGTACAGAGTTCCCCGGGTACACTCTGCTTGCCCTCTAAAGCAATGGTTCTTAACCTTTTTCAATGTATGCACCCCTTTAAAATCAGCAGTCAGTTCTCGCACCCCTGAATTCCTGAAAAAAAAAATAATAGCAATTATTGCTATTGCAAAAAAAAAAATAACAGGGTATATAAAAATATATTTTGCTTTAGTCACTCATAAGCATCCTCGCACCCCTTAGGAACCGGCTTCGCACCCCTGGTTAAGAACCACTGCTCTAAACTATACATATAAACTAAATTACGTTCGAGAAACTGCAGTTCTCCGTGTACACTTTGCTTACGTTCAAAGCATACATAGGCCTACTTACAAAAACTACATCCAAAAGCGGCACAATCATCAAAAATATATACAATCCCGCGTCAATCTTTGCACCAAGCGCTCACGGAAATTCGCAGTTATAGGAAGATACGACCTGACGCCCTGAGAGAAGGCAAAAAGTTCCTCATGCATACCCACGATAAGGGTCAAAGAAGCATACCCAGTGACGACCAGCTCCGAGTACAAGGATGCTTATGAATGGAACGTAGGGAATGAAAGAAAAATCATTCGACAGAATCCGGTTGGAAAGCAACGGTAGAAATCAAATGAAAATAGTCGCAAGTAAACTTATGAGGCATTTACACCTGTGACCTTGGTGGGGTCTGTTGCGTTGGAGGTCTCAAGGTCATTCATAATGACACGTACCTATACACACACGCACACACACATATATATGTATATGTATGTATGTATATATATATATATATATATATATATAAGTATATATATATATATATATATATATATATATATATATATATATATATATATATATATATATATATATATATATATATATATATACACACACATGTATATAAAGAATAACAGGGTTGTAAGTTCTCCACAAACACAACGTGACTGAATTCAAAATAAGGACTTAAACCCTTTCCAAGGTATCGCTACCTATGCTAAACTGACTTGAAAAACACTTGAAAATCTAAGCTCACTTTCTCAAAAAAAAAAAAAAAAAAAATTAAAGATTACAGCTACGGAAAATAAAAAAACAATCCATGCGAGAAGGAAAATACGAATGAAAATATAAATTACCCTTTACAGTTAAAAAAAAAAAAACGTGATATAACGACGAGAATGGCTAAGAATTTTTCTAGAAACTACAATAAATAATTTCTAGATCGCGCTTCTCAAGGCTAACCGACGGAGAATGAGCCAACATAATGAAAATGTCACTCAGTTCAGTATGCTATGTTGGCTATGTTGAGCAGCATGTTATGACATATGAGGAATGTATTTTAAATGTATGCCCACGTGGGACTCTGACATAACAATGATCTTAATTTGATATATATATATATATATATATATATATATATATATATATATATATATTAATTTATATATATATATATATATATATATATATATATATATATATATATATATATATATATATATATATATAGCAAATTAAGATCATTGTTATGTCAGAGTCCCAATGGGCTACATTTAAAATACATTCCTCATATGTCATAACATGCTGCTCATATACACGTATGTATATGCACATATATCTATGTATATATATACACATATATCAGTGTATGTATAACTGAATCACGAAAATATGGAACGTGATGAATATATAAATAAAGACAAAATCCACGAAGGAAAGAGAAACACCTGAGTCTGCTAAGTGAAGGACGACAGTCGAAAGGCCTCGCAGCACTCCAGTGTTTCTCTTTCCTTCGTGGATTTTGTCGTTGTTTATATCACAATGTATGTATGTATGTGTACATATAGATATATATATACAGTATATATTATACATATTTTCTTGAAATAATCTCACTCTGTTTCCCACACCCAAATTACCAATGAGTTGTTATTCTAACCTAACCTAACCTAGGTTAACCTAACCTCACCTAACCTAACCTAGGGGCATACATCTCAGTAATCTGCGTCCCGGAAGCATGAGGTTTCTTAAGCCAAGACGTTGAAGGAAGGAAATGCCACTAAGATCTAACAGCAATCGAGCTGGGCGACTTATGGGCAATAGGCTGGATCAAACCAAGGACCTTGCGGATGTGAACCAAGTGATTTAGGAACAGAGCCATCCTCCCATATATATATATATATATATATATATATATATATATATATATATATATATATATATATATATATATATATATATATATATATATATCACCACAAATAACAAACTGTTATCAACAAATCCTTAAATGACAAAAAACTATTAACAAAACCAACATCCGTATTATTACAAAAATAACTACCAAGCCAGAAATGTTTATAAATACAATGTTGACACCACAGCGCAATAACAACTTTTAAATCATCACAAAAAGGAAAACATTAAACGCCGAAAAATATCAAAAGACAAAATGTCTGTAACAACAGTCTGTATGACTCTCTCTGTGTGTCTGTGTGTCATGTCTGTCTCATCTACAGGAGTCCCGTAGGCAGCATATCTTTAACAGACCTCATTATCCCGGAAAAGATAAATAATATTTACAGACCATGTTTTGATATGGATGACACAGGTACTCTGGTGATAGGTTTCACAACATACTCGCTACAAAGAGAGAGAGAGAGAGAGAGAGAGAGAGAGAGAGAGAGAGAGAGAGAGAGAGAGAGAGAGAGAGAGAGAGAGAGAGACTGGCGAAGCATCTATCCTCTGGAGGTGATACTGATAAAATTTAATGTATATCCTTAGCTGACGTTACAGAGAGAGAGAGAGAGAGAGAGAGAGAGAGAGAGAGAGAGAGAGAGAGAGAGAGAGAGAGAGAGAGAGACTGACGAGGCATTCTATCCTTTGAAGGTGGTAAAATTCAATGTATATCCTTAGCTGACGTCTGAGAGAGAGAGAGAGAGAGAGAGAGAGAGAGAGAGAGAGAGAGAGAGAGAGAGAGAGAGAGAGAGAGAGAGACCGGAAGCATCTATCCTTTGGAGGTGATACTGATAAAATTTAATGTATATCCTTAGCTGACGTTACAGAGAGAGAGAGAGAGAGAGAGAGAGAGAGACTGACGAGGCATTCTATCCTTTGAAGGTGGTAAAATTCAATGTATATCCTTAGCTGACGTCTGAAGAGAGAGAGAGAGAGAGAGAGAGAGAGAGAGAGAGAGAGAGAGAGAGAGAGAGAGAGAGATCTATTTGAGGTGATACTGATAAAATTTAATGTATATCCTTAGAAACATTCTATCCTTTGAAGGTGGTAAAATTCAATGTGTATCCTTAGCTCTGAGAGAGAGAGAGAGAGAGAGAGAGAGAGAGAGAGAGAGAGAGAGAGAGAGAGAGAGAGAGAGAGAAAGAATCTATCCTTTGAGGTGATACTGATATAATTTAATGTATATACTTAGCTGACGAGAGAGAGAGAGAGAGAGAGAGAGAGAGAGAGAGAGAGAGAGAGAGAGAGAGAGAGAGAGACTGAAGAAGCATTCTATCTTTTGAAGGTGGTAAAATTCAATGTATATCCTTAGCTGACGTTTCAGAGAGAGAGAGAGAGAGAGAGAGAGAGAGAGAGAGAGAGAGAGAGAGAGAGAGAGAGATAAATTGATGAAGAAGCATTCTATCTTTTGAAGGTGGTAAAATTCAATGTATATCCTTAGCTGACGTTTCAAAGAGAGAGAGAGAGAGAGAGAGAGAGAGAGAGAGAGAGAGAGAGAGAGAGAGAGAGAAGGTGATAAAATTTAATGAATATCTTTAGCTGACGTTTCAAAGAGAGAGAGAGAGAGAGAGAACCATTGTCTTCTCTGAAGATGATAAGTTCTACTGCATATCATTAGCTGACGCCTCAGAGAGAGAGAGAGAGAGAGAGAGAGAGAGAGAGAGAGAGAGAGAGAGAGAGAGAGAGAACTTAAAAAGGAAAATCCACGCGACGCCCAACCAATACTAGCGACGGAATAACATTACCTGGGTCCACCTGCGTCACACACAATCAAGGTGCGACAGAAATAAACCGTGGCCAGTGGAATAACATCGAAAGCTCTTGGTAACAACACAGGCCTTCTCCCCCCTACCCCTCCCCTCCAAAAAAAAAAAAAAAAAGACGAGGGCAGCGCTGCGCATGCAGAGAAAGAAAAAAAATAAAGAAAATAAAAAACTCAACAGAGGTCATTTATACAAACAAAACATAACAAATACATCCTGTTATCAGTTACCACCTCGTTGATAAGCGATAAGGAGTCTCGGGCTTGGCCTGGGTGACTGTTATTAACACTCGATTCTCCTCCTCTGGGTGACTTTCAAGGTCACTGGGTGACTCATTGTGTAGATATATAACAATGTTGAGTTCTGCTCTTTGTTTACCGATAGTTATTATTCTATTATTCTCTTTCATTTTTTTTTTCTCGTTAGGTTTCCGTAAAAGAAAACTATTGCGCCGGCTTTGCCTGTCCGTCCGCACTTTTTCTGTCCGCCCTCAAATCTTAAAAACTACTGAGGCTAGAGGGCTGCAAATTGGTATGTTGATCATCCACCCTCTAATCATCAAACATACCAAATTGTAGCCCTCTAGCCTCAGTAGTTTTTATTTTATTTAAGGTTAAAGTTAGCCAAAATCGTGCTTCTGTCAACGATATAGGACAGGCCACCACCGGGCAGTGGTTAAAGGTTCATGGACAGCGGCTCATACAGCATTATACCGAGACCACCGAAAGATAGATCTACTTTCGGTGGCCTTGATTATATGCTGTAGCGGCTGTACAGAAAACTCGATTGCGCCGAAGTTTCTTCGGCGCAATTATTACTTGTTTTTTTAAGAGATGGATATTTGCATCTGTTTTTTTTTTTTTGTCCAAAGCTTGCAAAACAACAAACATCCAAAGCGTATATTCACATCAATTGTCATTCTTTCTCTCTATCTTTGATTTCGTTTTCCCTTTACCAAATTTACAAAATAAACATCCAAAAGTGTCCCGGATGAGATCTTCATTAATCACGTAAAGCAAGTTGGCAACAAGACTGAAAAAAAAAAAAACAAACGTCCAATATTAAAACAGATGATGTTTTCAACTGCTATTCCCGACGATGGAAAACATCATGAGTAATTGCTGACGTGGTCACAGGCCCTTCAGAATCACATGATGAGTGATGCAAAATTTTGCGGGTGAGTAATAAAAGGATACGAATAATGCAGTGAATTTAATTAGGGCAACTGATGTCATTTATATACATATATATATATATATTGTTTGTGTGTATATATATATGTGCATATATATACACACCATATATATATATATATAATATATTAAACATAAAAATATATATATCTCTATATACATATATATAAATCTATATCTATCTACCTATCTATATATATATATAGTGTATATATATATATATATATATATATATATATATATATATATATATATATATATATATATATATATAGAGAGAGAGAGAGAGAGAGAGAGAGAGAGAGAGAGAGAGAGAGAGAGAGAGAGAGAGAGAGACAGCTTGGTAGAGAGATATCGCAGGGAACGGAGTAAGTGTGTGTGTGTGTGTGTGTGTGTGTGTGTGAGAGAGAGAGAGAGAGAGAGAGAGAGAGAGAGCTGAACGCAAGGCACCTAGGACCAAAGAGACACTGCAAAGATCCTTCGGGAGCATCTACTGCTCGCCGCGCATGGCGCACTGTAACCCTTTGCACTTTTTGACACTTACCCAAGATTATTCAAGATCTTTTCCCCCTAAGTAATTAATTATTCATGTTTCATTTACGTAACACAATCTTTCATTCAACAAATCTGGAAGACGGAGGAAAGAGAATATGAACAGAGGTACAGTAAAACGAATGAAAGGGGTTTCCGGCTAGGGGCCGAAGGGACGCAGCAAAGAACTTTAAGTAATGCCTACAGTGCACCGCCTGAGGTTGCACTGACGGCATTACCACCTTACACTCTGACTCTTCTTAAAACCAGTGATACATTCTGCCACCACTTAAGAACACACACACAACGAAATCCTTCACAAAAAAGAAATGATTGAGCGTTTACAGGTTACAGGTAAGACGCCCAGTTTGTAAGGAGGTTCGACGTGATGCGGATGAACATTCTTTATCGGAATATGAAGAGGATGAGACTGATTCGGGAAGAGACTGTTGCATTCATTTTTCTCAAGTCACTTTTTATGTATACATATGTATATGTGTATATATATATATTTTACATATGTATATATATACAATGTAAATTACATATATGAATCTATATACATAGATACATACATACATACATACATACATATATATATATATATATATATATATATATATATATATATATATATATATATATATATGTGTGTGTGTGTGTGTGTGTGTGTGTGTGTGTGAAGGATATAGGCACGACAGTAAATCAGTCATATATATCAAGAACTGAGGGCAGTGGAAACAGACTGGAACATAAAATCATCTTTATTTGTGCCGACGTTTCAAGACAACTAGTCTCACTTTCAAGGTTGCAATAAAAGAATAAATATTGTGAATACACATAAATTATACAAAAATCTTTTTAAAAACATCTGGGGTGATATATAAATACGACTGTCCTCATGTTCTCGATAACTATATATGGGTTGCACCCAAATACTATCCAGGGTCGCTACGATCCCCACTAAGGTGTGATATCTCTCGACACGGGCAAAAACCATTTGCAAATTTTACAAAAATCAGATAAACAACCAAAAATTCATAACAATTGAATGGAATCAATTTGAAATCATTGCAAGGGCCTCTTCAAAGCTAGCACTCTCTATTCTGGAATCACTAATTATCAAACGGAAGTACCATTGTCAATGCCCAAAACTTACGCAGCCTGATTTTAGTCAAACTACCGCTTCTTTTGTTCCACCGAAAATTCCAGTCGTGCTTCCTTCTCCCATCTAAAGGCTTGTCCTCCAGCAACGCCTAAACTATTTTATGAAAATGTTTTTAAAGAGATTTTTGTAAACAAAACCCAAAATTTCAAAGATTTATTCTTTATTGCAGCCTTGAAAATGAGAAAAGTTGTCTTGAAACGTCGACACAAATAAAGGTTATTTTATGTACCAGTCTTTTCAAACTGCCCTCAACGAAACAGCACATAATAATAACAATACACACACACACACACACACACATATATATATAATAATATAATATATATATATATATTATTATTATTATTAGCATTTCTTTATTTTATTTTATTTTTATTTTAAATGTTAACGAAGAGAGCTTACAACTCTTTCTCTCAACAGAAAGAGAGAGAGATATTATTTGAGAAGAGAGAGAGAGAGATTCACCGTTCAGAAAATCAATACAAACATCTTGAAATAAAAATAAAATAAAACATAGCCATGTCTTTATACGACCCGTTATTTACCTCCTTATGACAACAGCCTCAGGCATCCCAAATATCGTCCACAATGACCGCCCCCCACCCCAGCAAGACTGTGCCCTCTGGGTAGAAGTACAAATCAATCGATATTATTGATTCCATGGGAATTATTATTATTATTATTCCACTTGATAGTTTTGGTTACTGGGTTATTATTAAGATCTTGTATTAGGGGAGGAGATTAAAAGGGAGAAAAAATCCTTCGATAAATTAGGAGACATCTCCTCAGGCAACATTCTACCCTTCCGTGAGATATCTCATCTGGTTACCTGCTGTGAAAAAAAGGTACTTTTGACCATAAGGGGTGATCTAAATCACTTTTATCACTGTTGATGCAGTAGCTATTATCGGTTACTATCTCTGTTCCCAGTACGTTCATCGGTATATTCTACAGTAGTCTTCCTAACAACACTTCTGTATTGTTTATCATCAGTTATGTACTGTATAAATACTTAGTGAACTAAAATATTGTCATTTCTAGATACAATAAAAAATTATAAAACTTCATTTGGAAAACTCCTGTTATTTCATTTTCCTTTAGATGCATCATACTATAAATACATAATCAAGGCCACCGAAATTAGATCTATCTATTCATGGTCTCCCTTCTAATGATAAAGAGCCTAAGACATCAAAGCACCACGGCCTCCAGGAGGTGGACGCCCATAAATCGTTTATTCATGCACGATTATCAAATCCCTCTTAAATGAAACATACACATTCTCTGGGACCTTTTGACTTTGTTATGGTTGATGATTGGAGCGGCATGATCAACATTGTCAATTTCTCTCTCAGCCTCTCTCTCTCTCTCTCTTTTAAGATCTGAGGGCCTGTCAAAAACCTGATTGAACGTGATGGACAAATCCACACAATGAATTTGAACCCTACAGGAAACTTGGATAAACCATGAATGCCCCGGGATCTCAGGGAAGCTGCCCCTCTTCTAGAATATACGGACAGTAAACGATTCTCTTTCTCTCTTTCACTGCAGGTCTTTGGTTTTCTTTCCCTCCTCTGGGCATACGTATCTTGTAACGTAAAAAAAAAAAAAAAAATGAGGCCCCATTGAATCACTTCAAAGGATCCTCTTTCTTCTTCGGCCATCAATAGAAAGGTATTTATGACCCTCGTTGGGGTGCCTTGGGGTTTCAAAAAATACGAACGTAAAATGCCCAAGTCGTTACCGCAACGATTCTCGAGCCATTTTGCGACGCAAACAAAAGAGAACAACGACGCGTTTTTAGGGTGACCTCCCAGGGTTGGTTGAAATGGAAACGGTGAAGGAGAACGAGTTTTTACATCCTTCTTCTCCCGCAATGGCTGGAACAGTTCACGCCTGTTTTACTGCACTCTTTTTTTAAGCGTTTCACCGACTGCAAAAACGACACGTGATTCACATGTGTTCGAGAATTTTAGTGGAAAAATACGAGTTGATCTGCATCGAGAGTTTGCGCTGAAGAACTAAATCTGATACAAACAAAAGTCCTGGCCAGTTGTTTCCGTCTTAACATCCACACAAGAACTTGACTCCTAGGAATTTGTGCTGAGCGAGAAGAAAGAGAGACTTTGAGGTGACGTGTTGCAAGTTTGATATGCAGTTTCTTTGTTTAATCTGTTGCACACAAAACAGTTCTAAAAATCACGGTCAGTTGGAGAGGAGAGGGCGGAGGCTTCTTATAGACTTTAAACTGGAGACCTTGCTTCCCACTAGTGTTATAATCTTGAAACCCAAACCAACACAAGCCATTCATTATGTTAAGATTATTATGAAGGGACCAGATGCTGAATAGATTCAGCCCCTACAAATCTGTAAATTACAAACATAAAATTTTTGCAGTTTCCAAAAAAGAGCATAAAAAAAAAAAAAAAAGTTTCCATGACCTCATGTACACTTCAACAATTAACATATTAATCCCCTAATGTTGTCAACAGGTTAAGTGAAGTCAATGATTTGATCAAAATTTCCAGGAATTTCTAGACACAGTTGATTTAAATACGAACGTATTCAATCACTAATTCGTCAAACTGAGAACCGGAAAGCACATTAGAGAATGCTAATCAACTCTGCAAGTCAACATTCAAGCAAGCATGGACAAATGCATTCTGCATGCATGCACAGCAACACACACGCATTTAACATATTCGGCATTTATTTGAAGAGCACAAATATGCCGAAAAAACAATGCCCATACCTTTTATAATATTCTCCCTGACTGACGTGAATCAGATGCATACGGTGCCATCAATCAATCTGTACTGTACTCTAGGTCTGAGTACATTTCAGCCCAGATGCAACATTTTTTGGTAGGTATTATTTTGGACACTGCTTTCAAGAGCTCGTCGATCGTGGAGTTGCCTTTACTGATGACTGTCTTTTAACAATTACTTACTTCCTTTTCTCTTTTTACTTTTTCACATTTGTGCATTTAAATTCTTCACAAAATATCTTCATGTTTCTTCTATGTGAATGGCAATCTCTTCGATTTTGCAATAATAAAAATAAAACCCAATGAAATCGCATTCTGTGTATGATCACCAATACAAATGCTCACATACAATAGTATATTTTGTATAAACAACATTACCTCAAAGGTTAAAATCACGAGCAATCAAGCTAGCATGTTAATGGAAAGTCTACTCATCTTTACTTTCTTCTCTCTCTCTCTGACTCTTCTCTCTATTAATACATACCCTAATAAGGGCTAATAAGTCAATAATGGGAGATTGTTAATAATAAGTTCGTTTTAATAATAATAATAGAGAGAGAGAGAAAGAAAGGTCATAAAGGACATTTTTTTTCTAAGGCCTGGCTAACCTTTCATTAAAATAATGATATAATAATTGTTTACATCAGCACTTAGGGAATCAATGTTTAAGAGCGTGCCTAATGCTGACAAGTGGATTCAATATTATTCTAACAAAATCAATTTCAATTTCTGAGGGAGAACCTTAGTGAATCCATAATAATAATAATAATAATCTAATAACAGTTATAATATGTATAATAATATATGTAATGTATATGTATATTATATGTAAAAGGCATCTGTTTATGAATATCGTCCCGCATAACCTATATATATATAGCTTCTAAAATCTATAATTATCTGCGTTCCGCTTTATATATATATAGCCCTTTGTATAAAGATCAACACACAGGTGCAGAGAACAACACAAAAGTTCTAAAGAAAGACTTGTTTTGTTTTTTTATTTTTGTGGGGAATTTTAACTGATTCCTCTCTCTCTCTCTCTCTCTTTTCTTTTGAAGTGGTCTGCCCTGAACACAGCAGGAACATCAACACATGAAGAATACCATCGCTCCACATATTAAAACAACCCACTTAAGTATAAGAAGCCTTGGATAAAGACTAATATTTACGATTGACTACAACTACTGTATATCGCTTGAGAAATGATAACCATGTTCATACATATATACTATCCTGTAAATCGAACTGAAGTAGTATATTGCAGATACAGATCTTTTTCTCTCTTTTTTTCTCTTCATCTAAAGGTTTGGCAGTAATCAGCAATATCTCCTGAATGCAATAATTTTCTTGGATCAGAACTATGATCAAACTACGTATCACGTTTGGAAATATGCTACGATGAAGATCTTCATATAAGAATGAACATAAATGCTAGTGCGTGTAACACTCTCAAACAAAGGCAGCTCACAAACACAAACGCACACTCTGGCCCCTGTGCACCTTTACGAAAATAGCAGAATTTTGTATAGTCATTATATCGTACTACAGGCTGCGCAGACACTTCATGGGAGAATCTGCAGCGCTGAAGATAGGGAAGCAATTAGCAACGTAAACATTCAAATTGCCAGAACGAAAAACGATATGATGAATATTTTAATATCTCGGAAGGAATAGCTACCAGGCAAAATTCCGACCCTGCTCACAATTTTGAGTGTTAGATAATCCAATCTCTGGCGATGACAATAACAACGAAAATCAATTATTCTCGTGAGTTTACTTGTTAAAACAAATTAATATCTTTTTGTCAGCCTCAGCAATTGCCGTTCACGTTTCAAAATAGAATCATCAAATTTTCCCCCCTCATAATTGTCACCATTTAAATAAATCAGTCAATAATGCATTTATCCTTCAGTTGTGTGAAATAGTGCCAAATAAACACCCAATTTCCATCCAAGACGCTAATCTTCTCTAAAACCAGACCATAACACCCAATTTGAACAACGTCAGGTATCATTTAAAGTAATTCATAAAATATATTTTTGGATGTTTCAGTGTCGAATTTTTCTTAAAGTCATACATTTCTCTGTGAGAGAGAGACGGCAGAACATTTCGAGAGGGCTGTTGGCGTCTTCCATCTGCCTCAGAGAGAAACTAATTAAGGTAGGCAGCGGTGACAGACAGACAGGATCACCTCATTAATTCATACCATTCCTTTGATCTCTATCTCTCTCTAATGTTAGAAATGTTAAAAATTCTCTCTGTCTGAGACGAGACACTTCTGGGTAGTTGCTAGAGAGAGAAATTATAAGAATGAAATCAGAGGCATTCAGTTTAAAATTTTCTGCAGGAAAGTAATTTTGGAAATTTTAATTCAAAATGGTGAAGGAGATTCTATGTGTGTGAAATTAATGTAACTGACGACATTTTACTGAAATATAGAGAAGAAAAAGATACAGACTGCATCTCGGATAAAATGTTTGAAAATGCAGTGAAAGTTAAAAGGACGTCAGAGATATATATATATATATATATATAGATATATATAGATATATATATATATTATTTTAACATAAACTATATACAGCACCATTGGTCATATACGACACCGAAGATATATGTGTAAACATATTACATATATGTATATATATATAAGTCGCCATGTTGTTTGTGGAACAGAATACTCAACACGCTCTCTACAAAATATATTAAAGGTCGACCATTTTGACAGAGACTTTGAAAACCTTTTTGATGTCTCATACTTGGCAGAATGCAGCAGGTAAACAAGTTTTTCGCCCCATAACCACCGCATTCTGTACCCCCGTGTTCTCGTTGCATTCCCCGCGTTAAATTGATTCCCAATTCCCCATTCTTCGTTCAACCCCGTCCCCAACCCCGCATTTCTTATTAGTATTCTGTTACATCAAAATAATTTATGGGAACCAAACATTATGATTCAAATGAAAAAATATTTTAAATATATATTTAAAAATTAGGAATCGTTATATCAAGAGAAACTCTACTCACTTTATTACTAGCATAAATTTTGATCGACAGAACATGGTTTGCTCATTATATATATACTATAGATATATATATTATTATTATTATATATTATTGGAGAAATAAATATTATATATACATATATGTATATTTTATATATATATACATAATAAATTTTATATATATAGCTATATATATATATATATATATATTATATATATATATATTATTATTATTATTATATATTATATATTATATATTATTATATATTATATATATATATATATATATATATATAGACGATATATTTCATATATCATAGCCATAAAACATCCAGGAGCATGCAATTAACCCATTCATTTTATAAAAAGTTTTCTCATCCAGCTTAAAATGAAATTGCACTTTCGGAAGGGCAACGCCCTCTGGAGTAACTCTCCCAGTCCCATTCTTTGGACCCCAAAGTACCCTTGCACCTAAACTAATAAGACGTAAATTTAGTGTAGCAATAAATTAAAGCAGTATTATTATTATTATCACTATTAGGTCCCTATTCTGTATTTATGGTGTCCATTCGCCCATCTTCTCTTTCATTTGATCTTGCTTTTAATGACGTCCGAATTTTTGTAAAAAAAAGAACGTGCGCAGTCTAAAACAAAAGTTTTGAAAACTCCTTAGAAAAATAAACTCTAGAAAATACAAACTTTTGACAAAAAGTAACAGATATTTTTATGATGATGATCTGATGATGATTATTATTATTATTATTATTATGACTAACGTTATTAGGCCCCCTTAAATTATTAAAAAATAAAAGATGAAAGCTATTCATATTTGGAACAAGACAAAGCGGACAGTGACTGAAATTCAAGGCAAAGAATATTATGGGTTCATTTGAAAACAATCAGAAAACAATCAGGAAAAAAGAAAGAAGAAACAAATTAGAAAAGAAAAATAAATTAATAAATTAATAAATAATATTATAAAAATTGCCTAAGAAACTGATTAAAAACAAGGAATGACTACAACAACAGTTGCATAAATTTCTCGTTTTGCTGATAGATAATCGATCTTAATTTCATTACAGTAATGTTAATTTTATGATCATTATTTTTCAAGATTGACAAAGAAAATGGAAAAGCTCAATCACTTGAAAATCATTCAGCTGATAGATAATCTACGCTTTCATCACAGTAATGTTAATTTTAAACCTATATTTCAAGTCACTTGAAACCAATTCAGCTTAATCACTTGAAACTCATTCAGCTGACAGATAATCTATCTTACTTTGTCATTATAGTAATGTTAATTTTCTTCAATGCTTTCCAAGTCATTTGAAACTCATTTTGCATTAATCACTTGAAAATCAGTAGTCAGGTGATAGATAATTTTCTCATTATGTCGTTGCAGATTTAAATCTCCCATTTGATGGCAGTTTATATAATGCAATAAACGTTCTTTTGTCATCTGGTTTTGTTGATAAGTTGTGACGAAATACGATCAAACAATTTTTCCCTGGAAGTACTGGACTGGAAACAGATGCAGCTACATTACCAAAAGGACACTTTTATATAAATCATTAGCAGTCTGTAAACAAAACTAAGACTGTAGGTAGGTCTGACAGGTGTAACATTTAAACATTCAGATATTCACTAAAAATTGTAAGACCTGGAACGATTTAAGAGTAGAGTAATATTTGAAAGGATGTAACTAACGATAATATATTTAGTTAAAAGCAAAGATTTCGGAAAGAACACCCAAAACAATGAAATAATGAGTCCTTGTCTGGTGACTGCTTTCATCACAAGTGTTCCAACTGAGCAATGAAAAATCTACATGGTCTATATAGTGAAAATAACAAGACAAAGACTTGATGATGATGATGGAAATGCAAATCGACGAAAAGAGGAGCGAGAACTGTGTAACTGCATCTCTGGACATTTACATAATAGATCCACCCACGATTATCCAAAGGTACTTAATAACAAAAAAAACCGGTTATTTTTACCATTTCAATCACAACCGTTCAATTGGTTCTCTGTCAAGGCAGAAAAATTCTTGCACCATCAGCACTTTTTCAGTGCTTTTCTTCTTCCAGACAGTTAAAAACGACCATGTTAATTCATGGACAGCAAGAATCCATGAACGAAAGGAAGCGGAATGGAGGTTAAGCAAAATGAACGATCATCGAAGGGACGCTCATCAAAAATGCCTTTATAATGCCTACAGTACACGGCGTCCATCGTGTACCAGTAGCGATCATCTTACTCCATGAACGCTTCGTTAATCCATCGTAATCGTTAATTTACGTTAATCTGAACGACCATCAAGTCATTAACAACCATAAGGTAAAGTAGAAGTTTTGCTCGGTGCGATCTATCGCTCAACGATGATCGTTAATGGATTAACGACCATCGTTAATGGATTAACGATCGATCGTTAATCCATTAACGACCATCGTTAATGGAATATCACGTTAATCCATGAACGACATCGTTAATCCATGAACATCAGCCCAATCCAAAACGACCAAATTAATCCATAAAACCATCATTTGAACGATCATCGTTAATCCATGAACGATCATCGTTAATCCATGAACGATCATCGTTAATCCATGAACGATCATCGTTAATCCATCGAACGATCATCAACGACCATCGTTAATCCATGAACGACCATCGTTAATCCACGAACGATCATCGTTAATCCACGAACGATCATCGTTAATCCATGAACGATCATCGTTAATCCACGAACGATCATCGTTAATCCATGAACGATCATCGTTAATCCACGAACGACCATCGTTAATCCACGAACGACCATCGTTAATCCATGAACGATCATCGTTAATCCATGAACGATCATCGTTAATCCACGAACGATCATCGTCACTCCATGAACGATCATCGTAAATCAATGAACGATCATCGTTAATCCAAGAACGACCATCGTTACTCCATGAACGATCATCGTTAATCAATGAACGATCATCGTTGAGCGATATTCGCACCGAGCAAAACCTACCTTTACACGGGTCACAGAGAACGGCATAATTACGCTACGATAATACTTTTGTTTTTAATAACTATGAAATATTCACGATTTATGCAATGTGAAAGTAATGTGTTTGGCTGCGAATATCGAGTGGGCAGTAATTCGAATTAGCTGTGGGAGTGATTCACACATTTTGACTTCAAAAGGCGAGAAACTGTATTTCGTATTTTCAGTCGAAAGAATTCAATGTCTAAGTTCATTTCCTGGAGACAGAGATATCTAAATCATTTCCGATTTGGATTTTCAGTCCATCAGCGATACCGCAAGATCGTGAAAGATGATTCATCCCAAAGTCTCTCTCTCTCTCTCTCTCTCTCTATATATATATATATATATATATATATTTTTTTTTTCTGTGGTAATCTGTATAGGTACACACACACAAACACACACACACACACACACACACACACACACACATAATATACATATATATATATATATATATATATATATATATATATATATATATATATATATATATATATATATATATATATATATATATATATATATATATATATATATATATATATATATATATATATATATATATATATATATATATATATATATATATATATAATATATATATATAAAATGACATCTAATTACAATATCACTACTAGTTTAATAACCAAATCAAACTGAAGTCATTCCCTTGATCAGGACAAGTAAACAATTTTGATGTGACTGAAACAATTATTTGAAAAACAAACTTACTAATACGGACATAGAATCCGATACCATATTATGACACAAGTAGCTTTTGATTCAGAATTTTCCAACCTTCCCTTATACTTCCTTGTACTTATCCGTGGTCCTCTGAACTGGCAATGTAAGGCTAGTTAGGGTTGCCACTGCTTCACCAGAAACTCGGAAGATGGCTACAGCTGTGGACTGATGATGGATTTCGTTTCTTTGTAACTGGTCTAAATGTTTTGCATTTTTTTTTAGATTCCATTCATATTTGAACTTATTAATCTTTACTTTATATATTTCGGTACTTATGTTTCATCTTCCATTTAAGGAAAAAGAATATAGAATAGAATTTATAATTTAGGCCAACGGCCAATCGCTGGGACCTATGAGGTCATTCAGCGTGGAAAGGGGAACTGACAGTAAGAAAGTTTTGAAAGGTGTAACAGGAGGACAATCTTGCACCAGCAACATGAACCAATAATTGTTAGAGAGGGTGAAAAGTCAGATGGAAGACGGAGAATATGAACGAAGGTACAGGAAAAAAAAAATCAAAGGGGTTGCAGCCAGGGGCCGAAGGGATGCTGCAAAGACCATTAAGTAATGCCTACAGTGCGCCACGTGAGGTCAAACTAGCGTGCTCCCTTTATTTGAATTTTACCAATAACGTCAAGAGAGGACACGTCTGCAAAACGTACATGTGTTACAGATGTATCGTCTTTTGATATTATTGGTAAAGGCTGGAAAGCATCTTTCACAACAACTTGATCAAGAATAAGGAATGTGAAGATAATAAATCTTTTTTCTGAACATTACTGCACCTATATTCACCAAATTTCTAGCATGGGTAACAAGGCTTACGAAATACACAGATAAGATTCCCCCACTTCCGTGTCTTCCTTTTATAGTTGGCTTTATCAGCCCAGCTCTGCATGTGATGGGAACTCGGTAAATACTTTATTAACCTGTGACCTAGTCTAGGTCAAGGTCTATCTGTAACGATTACTTACTCGATTGCGTTTCAACGTGTTTATAGTTTCAAGTTTTTTGCCTGCAGGAAAATAACCCCCTTTTTTTTCCTTGTAATTTCTGTTGCTTTTTGTATCTATGCGTTGTTCTATGCTTCTTTCTAATACCAACAATACACATACACACACGCTATATACATACATACATACATACATACATACATACATACATACATACATACATATATACAATATAATATAATATATATATATATATAATATAATATATATATATATATATATATATATATATATATATATATATATATATATATATATATATATATATATACATATATATACACATATACACACATAATATATACACATACACACACACATATATACATACATACATACATACATATATACAATATAATATAATATAATATATATATATATATATATATATATATATATATATATATATATATATATACTGTATATGCACATACACATAATATATGTATATATATATATATATATATTTATGTATGTATATATGCACATACATATCTTGCAAATGTATTTCACATTAAAATAGGGTACAAATACATTCTGGCGCCACCACCTCGGAGAGTGGAATGCGTCTGCCAACTTGAAACATAAACATACATCAAGTATATCTACCGGATATTAGAACATCTACCACTCACGAGGAAACAAAAAAAGCCATACCGTATTAATTCAAGGGCGAGTGACTCACCGTGAGTCATCCGACTGACCGAAGAAGACTCAAAGGGTCAGCTGACTCTAGACCGAAGTCCTTTTTGTAGTGGTGACTCATCTGCCAGGTGGCTGCTCTTGGTTGGTCAGGATTCCTCCGAATGATCGTGACAAATGAAGCGACCTCGACTTCGGATTACCGGTTTAACGGTCGTGTGACAGAACTTGTGATGACGAAGACCTCGAAACAGATTCGTTGTGATGATTAAGGCGATTCGAGATGATCAAGTGGCAATGACTTCGGCTTAGGATTCGTTAGAAGGATGACAAAGAAGGAAATTTAGTGAAGGAAGCGGTGACTACGGCTTTGGTTTTAAGAGTTCGCAGGATATGCTACGAGGACTTAGATGTTTTGTTGAGAATTAAATCGCCATAAAAGAGAAGTTTAAATCGCCATAGAAAAAGAAGCTTAACCGTTTTAGCTGACGCAAAAATTAGCAAACGTAGTGTTGACAGTATCATTCAAGCAATGACCTAATTCAGTGACACATATTGTAAGTATCAAATGTATTTTACTGTGATGAATAAATACCCCCTTATCATCTGATTTTGAGAACTTCAAGGCAGGCTGTTGCTGCTGCAAACAGTGTGCTGCCTTCTAGTATCAGGTTTAATACTATTCAGTCTACTATATTAAAGGAATTCTATCTTGAATACAGCCAAAATGTAGAAGAGTTTACCAAGTGCAGTTGTGGGTGGAATCTTCCGATCTCCAAATACTGAAGCGAGGAGCAAATTCACTCCTGCTCTCTGCTGCTGCTGACGTCTCCTGAATTTCACGTGTATCTGTCTTATTTTCTATTCCCTTATATTTATCCACTTATTTATTTATCACCTTCTGCTATAACCTGCCTCTCTCGGCAGGCTGATTTCCCTCTGGAACCCTCTTGTGTTAATTCTGCCCTAAAATGGAAGACTGCAGTATCTGCAAAAATACAAAACTGAGAAAAATGGTAGATACTGCTGTTTTCCCTTGCCTTACTACTGCATTGGGCAAGTACTGCAAATGGGACCCCCTAAATAAAGCACTGAAGAATCATTCTGAAACTGCAGTAACCTGCGTATTAGTGTTTCACGAACCCAGTACGTGGCATATCTCAATTTCGAAATTTTGCAGACACTACAGTTTTCCATTTTGGGGCAGAATAGTCAGCTGACTCTGTCCAAAAGGATTTTCAGCTGAAGACCTCAAGACAAATAGAAAGAAAGAACCACTACGATAATTCTTAACAATGTAGTATTATACTTATTCTTTTATTTAATAACTAAATAACCGCCTTTTCCCCATAGCAAGAGTGGCACCAGACGATTCTAGTCTTTCAGTTACCAACAAGTGCCCTTGGTAAGAGAGTGTCTTAGTCCTAGCTCTTACCCAGCATACATGCAACCCACCACTGTCGGCAATTACCAGGTTCATAATTCTCTGCATGGCCAAAAGGGTCAAGTGATCAAAATCATACAGTCCTGGTGAGTGATTAAAATACACATACTCTCAGTAGCATGGGTGAGTTAAGAAGTGACTGATCTGTGTTAAGAAGTGACTGATCTGTACAGATATTTGGGAGTAAGAATAAAGAATAATTATGGCACGATGACATACGAGGTGAAACACAGAATCGGCGGAGCAAAGACGGTAGCAGAGCAAGCAAAAGAGGGGGAAGAGGAATATATGAAAGGATTGTTGAGCCTACTCTCCTTTATGGAAGTGAAGTGTGGATACTGAATTTGAACGATAAAAGGAATAAGTTGAAGCTGCTGAGAACTGTTTGCATATTACAGAGTCATAAGAAGAACTGGAAGGATGAGAAATGTGGAGATATGTAGAAGTGATTAACAGTTTAGTATGAGTGAAAGGATGATGGACAGAATGGAGAATTATATAGGATGGTGAAAAACTGAAGTGTTGGGAGGAAGGATAAGAGGAAGACCTTGTGGGAGAGAGGATTAGCAAAGATATAGGATAGGAAAAGACCTGATGGAGCTTGAGAGTACACTCAAGTCCTCTGCAATTATTAAGCGACTAGTCTAGGGGACGTTTTCTGCACAGGGGTTTCATCCACGACTTTGTAGATAGAATATTAAAAATAAAAGAAACCACTCTTTTGACTTTAATCTGAAGCTACATTTGTTACGGAAAATAGTGTAATTTTTAATGTTGAAAAATATTATATATATACATATATATACAGTATATATATATATATATATATATATATATATATATATATATATATATATATATATATATATATATATATATATATATACTGTATATATAATATGTATATGATAAAGCTTTCTCTGCATTTTCTAAATTTATACAGTAACATAAAAAATAAAAAATTATTATGGACAAACACAGTAAATTGCCTGTAAATTTAAACATGAAAATCAATTACGATATGTTTATACACACACACACATATATATATATATATATATATATATATATATATATATATATATATATATATATATATATATATGTGTGTGTGTGTGTGTGTAGTAGTATAAAATGCATTTCCTAAAACAACGTGACCTCTTGTTTATAATGCTGTCAAAGTTGCAACAATGATTCAAGCAACGATCAACGACCACGGCAAGGACAAGTAAAGGGCTACTTCGAAAGCAAATGTAAACAAGATAACTAAAAAAAAAAAAAAAAAGATATCATCTGAAGACTCTGCTATTTACTAAAAGAAAAAAAAAATAAACACTTGAAATCGTTACAGTACGAGAATGTCCTTCGAAACACTAAGCAATTTCCTTTACCGAGGAAGGTTGGCCTTCGTTAAATTGTGTTCGTATCGAGTAATTGATTAAATAAAAAAAAAGTAATTTGAAGAATTTCTTGTCATCGAGGCAGAAATGGAAAAACGGTAAAAAGGACAAGAAATCCTAAAATTAATACTTTGAGTTCTGATTATGCAATGAGAAGTAAAATAATCCAATTACTTGATGCAATCTTTCAACTAAGTGCTACAAAACTATCACTTTCCTAAAACAAAACGGAATAAATTAGGCGAAGAATAACGTTAAAATAATGATATCACAGAAAAATAACCTATTAAATAACGCGACTAATCATTAGTTAAGTAAATAACTCTACCATATTAACAGACCATTATTTTTTTGATCGCAGTCGATAAACCCCAATTACATATAATGAACAAACAGAGAACTCGAAGCGAAATTCATATTGGAATTCAAGCAATTCAATTTTATACAACTACTGCGCTAGAGGAAATATTCTCTGGCCAGTTTCCTACCCCGAGGTGAACCGGAATTGGATAATTCGAGGAAAGAGCGTGAGGAATTGAAGGAGGGAAGGAGAGGAGAGAAGAAGGAGAGGAAAAACTGAGGAGAAGTGATGCGAAGTTAGAGAGAGCTCTCCCGGGGATTATCTCTCTTCCCTCAAAGTTCCTTCAATAAAAACGACCTGCAAGACTTACAGTCTCATCTCCATCCTTCCAGAGAGAGAGAGAGAGAGAGAGAGAGAGAGAGAGAGAGAGAGAGAGAGAGAGAGAGATTGTTACTACCAACGAAACAGGTAGCCAGAGTGGGGCAGATTATATCACTACCTTAATACAGGTGCCGCACCAGGGTGGCTAACGAGAGAGAGAGAGAGAGAGAGAGAGAGAGAGAGAGAGAGAGAGAGAGAGAGAGAGAGAGAGAGAGAGAGAGAGAGAGAAGCTACCATTATAACTACAAACCAGGCAGGCGCCCAGAAAGAAATTATTTCGTTACCTAAACACACATGCCAGGATAGTTAACGAGAGAGAGAGAGAGAGAGAGAGAGAGAGAGAGAGAGAGAGAGAGACTACGTAACAGGGTACTGATAATCAATCCACATGCTCATTGGAGCTTATGATAATTCACGAGGCAATGGTAATACCCAGAGGGCAATGCCCTCCAACCTTTGATTATGCCAATCAAGTTTATAAAGTACAGAAAAAACAACAGCTAAAATGAGGCCGAATTCCTTAGTGATACCGGCAAGAGGTCTTATCAGAACATAACAAATGCGGATGAGAGAGAGAGAGAGAGAGAGAGAGAGAGAGAGAGAGAGAGAGAGAGAGAGAGAGAGAGAGGGAATTTTCTACCTTTTCAGAATATTTTTCAATCGATAAAGCACATTTTATACTATTCTTTACCTCTAAAATTTACATGCTTAAAAACCAAAGTCACGAATGTAAATAAAAAAAAACTCCCCAGGTTAAATAAATACTAAAAAATGTGGAGTAAAAAAATTTCCTACTTAGAAAACGCCTTAGAGGAAAAAAGAAGAGAGGAAGATATTGGGGATAATATGATTTCAGGATGTATTAATATATAACGTCCCACATATTATCAACAATAAAATAAAACGAAGGAAAAAGAAAGACGCTTTTATAATTTGCAACAGGACTTTTACTCTTCCTCAGTAATGGAATGGAATGGAGTATAAAATTTAGGCCAAGCATTGGGACCTAAGAGGTCATTCAGTGCTCAAAGACTAAAAATGTTCGAAAGGTGAAAGGTGTAACAGTAGGAAACCTCGCAGCTGCACCCTGAAACTATTGTTAAGAGAGGGTGGTAAGTAGGGTGGAAGGAAGAGAATAGGAACGGAGGTACAATAAAAGGAATGAAAGGGGTTGCAGCTAGGGGCAGTAGTGGATGATTATTCATTTTGGTGACGGTGCCACAAACCGCACAGGTGCCCAAAATAGGATCTGCAACTTGGCATTTCGGCGAAAATTTTCGACAGGTGACTTTCTTGGAAACTTTAAAAATTCCAACTCCAGGGAATAATGAGTTTAGATGCCATGTCTTCACTTAACAATGATCCACTTACACTTAATATAATTTCAGGATGTAATAATAATAATAATAATAATAATAATAATAATAATAATAATAATAATAATAAGAAACATTTAATAATAATATATATATATAATAAGGATAAATATATATATAATATATTATATATATATATTATATATAATATATATATATAATATATTATAATATATATATATATATATATATATATATATATATATATATATATACATATATATATATAATACACATAATACACACATATAATATAATACATATATATATATATATATATATATATATATATATATATATATATTATATTACATACACATATGTAGTTAATATTAACTCAGTGGTCTGATAAAACCAACGTAAAAAAAAAAAAAAAGTTAGGATTCTCCTTCTCGGCTAGCACTCTGCTGGGCCCGAGTTCGAGTCTCCGGCCGGCCAATGAAGAATTAGAGGAATGTATTTCTGGCGATGGAAATTCATTTCTCGCTATAATGTGGTTCGATTCCACACAATAAGCTGTAGGTCCTGCTGCTAGGTAACCAATCGGTTCTCAGCCACGTAAAATACAAGTCCATCCTTCAGGCCAGCCCTAGGAGAGCTGTTAATCAGCTCAGTGGTCTGGTTAAACTAAGGTATACTTAACTTATATACACATATATACACATACGCACATATATACACATATGCATGTATAGACATATATATATATATATATATATATATATATATATATATATATACATACATACATATGAATATCCATCAACAGACAAGCTGGAGCAAGAACCAGCTATCTCTCATCATCATGACAAGGAAGAATTACGCTTTACTGCTTCACACCTGGATTACCCTTATCAAAAACCGCAGAGTATATTACAACGTCACTAAAAAATCCGGGATGATTTTGCGGATTGAGGAAAATCCAGCCTGAAGACTTATCAGCAGTACCAGTGAGTCACTGGACTGAAGGAGATGACGAATAAAACTGCTTACATCGGGTTGATCACGTACTGTACCGGTTCAGATTATGTTAAAAGCCTTACATCGGGTTGATCACGTACTGTACCGGGTCAGATTATGTTAGAAGCCTTTTAAGATTAAAATAATGTATATCTTAGGTTAACCAGACCACTGAGCTAATTAACAGCTCTCCTAGGGCTGGCCCGAAGGATTAGATTTATATTACGGCTGAGAACCAATTGGTTACCTAGCAACGGGACCTGCAGCTTATTGTGGAATCCGGAACCACATTATAGCGAGAAATGAATTTCTATCACCAGAAATAAATTCCTCCTATTCTTCACTGGCCGGTCGGAGATTCGAACTCGCGGCCAACAGAGCGGTAGCTGAGAACGGAACCCGTTCTCCCAACGAAGAATTAGAAGCCTTTTAAGATTAAAATAATCTGTAGAACCCTCCTAAGGCGGAAAAGGTTTGGTGAATCAAGAAACTGTAAAATGCTATTTCAGTCGATAGTTTTATTCAGAACTAGGCCAGGCCATTGTGGGACATCATATGGGATGATAAATTACATTCAATATTTTTTTTTTAAAGTAAACACATAGCCTGTAAAAGAGATATAAACACTTTATATACAGTATATTCACACATACGTATACATATGTGTGTGTGCGCGTATGTATGTATGTGTAAAAAGGCCCATACAACATAAAACATTATTTGAACGTTGAAACCATATATTTCGAGTGTTTAATGGGCCCTTTTATCTTCATATAATACTGTTGTACTACAGTAAAAGGCATTCATAAACATATATATGTATATATATATACATATACATATATATAATGGATATATTAGTGTGCATATATGTATTGTATATACATACATACATACATATATACATACATAAGTATTTCTACACAAAATACTGAATCTGTTTTAAGGGGTATAACATATATGTATATACACATATATATATTTATATATATATATACATATATATATATATATATATATATGTCTAGCATAATTATTAATTTGCCAGAGTAAATGGAAAATAAAACACCAAATAAATTTATAACAATTTACACCGAGGACGAAAAGCGATAAAACAACAACAACAACAGCAGCAATTAAACCACGCCAAATACAACCCCAGCTGATGACGATGATCACGTAGCATTTAATAACGACATCAATATCAAACAAATCAAAGGAAATAAAATCCTTGGTGGGGAGGAGAGGAGGGAAGCAGAGTAGCAAGGGGGATGGGGAGGGGAGGGGAGGGGAGGGCAAGCAATTCCCAAAACTAATCGTATCCGTCTCATCTGAGCTTATGAGTATCAAAACAACGGCTCATGGGGATTTAGTAGAAAAGAGAGAGAGAGAGAGAGAGAGAGAGAGAGAGAGAGAGAGAGAGAGAGAGATGAAGGATACGAGAAAGAGAGAGAGAGAGAGTTACGAATATGGGAGATGAAGGATGAGAGAGAGAGAGAGAGAGAGAGAGAGAGAGAGAGAGAGAGAGAGGAAATGGGCATGTGTGATTCTGTGTATGTGTGTGCGTGTCTATGTGTCTGTGTGTGTTGAGGAAGGCTGTGGGGGGGGGGCCGCAGAAGGTGGCTCCCCATGGAGATTAAAATCCCACGGCTTCTATAAATAAACGAGTTAGGCGCCGTCAGCAGTGACGTAAGAGGGCGACCTTGGCCTTCGAAGAAACTGCCGTCATTTTTGGGACTTTTCTTTTACCCTTGAGGTTTAGCAAGAAAACAAAACTATATTTAAGTCGCTTCGATCTTCTTCGTCTTCTTCTTCTTCTTCTACTCTTGTCTTATCCTGCACTAACACATTTCACCTTTACTTAACGCGCACGGTTACAACACGCACGCGCATACACACACGTATACACATGCACACACACATATATATATATATATATATATACAGTATATGTGTATACATAAATATATATATATATATATATATATATATATATATATATATATATATATATATATATATATATATATATATATATATATATATTCAGTTTCTAAGCAGGTATTCAGGGATGAAACTGTTACCCCATACCCATCTTCATCCTGCTTACAGGCCAAGAGAGAGAGAGAGAGAGAGAGAGAGAGAGAGAGAGAGAGAGAGAGAGAGAGAGAGAGAGAGAGAGAGAGAGAGAGTTAACAAACAACTTTCTGTAACACACATGAACCTACATAAAGATCATGATGAAACTGACGGATATGCAAAGTGGAAGGTGATGACGAAAGGTTAAGAAAGTCTTCTCATTAGTTGCTGGAGAAGAAGTTTGATCAAGATAGTTTATTTCAAGATTATTTATTAATGAAATTGTGATAAAAGTGGGTCTCATTAAGAAACATTATGTGATACTTCCGTAGCAAAGAACCAAATGATGAAGGTCTGTAGATATGAAAAGTTGGCAAGATTCTGAAAAAGATACTGGAAAGATACTGGAAAAGATTGATGTTTCCATGCAATGTTATATTAACGAGTGGCAAATTCCTGAGATGTATGCCAGTATTGCACCAGGCCCGGTTTTTTCGCCATGCCCCTAGGTTAGGTTAGGTTAAGCTAGGTTAGATCAAACTACTGGTGGTAACTTGGGTGTGGGAAACATATTGAGATTTTTTCAAGAAAATTCTATGGTTAGTTTTTAAGATATGGCGCCCGGCTTTTTTTCAGGGAAAGGTCCCGATACTCGGTTACATCTCGGGAAAATGCTAACGGGTGATGGAGAAGAAAAGCTGCAGAGACTTGATGAATAAAAAAAGTTTGAAAATGTTCGTAAGAAGAGAAAGTTGATGTTAGAAAGTTAAGGCTTTGAAGGATAAATGAAGACCACCAAATTGGAACAAGAAATATTCCTTAGGAAGATGAAAACTGAAAGAGAATAATTCAAAAATATATTAATGAAATGTTTTTGATGGCTAAAAGTTAGGATATGTGAGTAATTGTTGAACTAACACTCCTTTATGGAAGCACAGCATGCTGTACACACACACACACACACACACACACACACACACATATATATATTATATATATATATATATATATATATATATATATATATATATATATATATATATATATATATATATATATAGAGAGAGAGAGAGAGAGAGAGAGAGAGAGAGAGAGAGAGAGAGAGAGAGAGAGAGAGTAATTGTTGAGCCAATACTCCTTTATGGAAGCATAGCATGCTATACTCACTATGGGTTAAAAAAGATGAAAGTTGTCAAGATGGACTGATAGCTAGCATATGTAGAAAAGAAGAGTTAAATGGATGGTAATTGCATGCATACAACGAACAAGTCGTAGTAAGGTCAGCATATGTAAAAAGGCAGACTACTCCGGTGAAGATAAAGAAAAGGAATTCCCTGGTGAAAAGGGCGAATGGTCATTAAATCTTGTAAGGAAAAGATTAGAGGAAGGCCGATAAAGTCTAACTGATCGTGTGGCCCTCGCCAAACTTTGTCGTTTCATGTGATTTGTTGGCTTAAAGTTGATCTTAATGTCTATTTGAGGCCTTTATGGCAAATTTCATGGCTATTAAAGGTGTCAACAACCAGGAAGCGCTAGAGTAACTGCGAAAAAGAGGTGAGTGGCGCATTGCATAGGATTTACTTTAGTATTTGGTGCAAGGGATTTATTCCTCATCGATCACGAAAAGAATCACTGTGCCAGGGACAGATGCCTTGTTTTCTTCGAAGCCAAACCTTTAAGAGATGATGTTTTTCGTGTGTGTGTGTGTGTACAAGGAAGCATGTGTATTGTGTGTATACATACACAAATTTACCCCCAATCACTATACATCTGTGTGTGTCAATAAGCGCATATATCAATATGCGTACAGGGATTGCCAGCCATTTAAACTGCACACATATTTCACAATTATTGCCCTAAGTACACAAACACGCGCGCAAGAGCCAGGAAGCTTCGCAAAACAGGAACATCGATGACCAACTGGGAAAAATACTTTTTGATGTGATCACTCGGTTCCAGTTCCCAGAAAGTCAGTCGGATCACACCTTTCTGGGAACGAGAGTGCCACTCCCCTCTGACGAAGGGTGGCAGAGGGGGTGCCAACCAGGTCCCCAGGACCAAGGGGGGGAGGAGGGGGATAGGGGGAGGAAGGGGGAAAGAGAGAGGGTCCCGTTACAGTAATTTCAGAGCGGCCTTCCCCGTATCAGGTCCACTTCTGTTAAAGCATGAATCTTGCATGAGTTCGGATTAGTCGGTCCTCGCGGGAAATTGCCCGTACCGGGAATTTTGAAGGGGATAAAATATATCGAAGTTCGAGGACGCGTTTGTGATAAAAAGGGTCCCCCCCCCAACACACTCAAAGCACAGGAAACACTTATGAATTACGCCTTGTCAAAAACAAAAAACAAACAAGTATAAAATGCGACGAAGTTTCTTCGGCGCAATCGAGTTTTCCGTACAGCGTATAATGCTGTATGAGCCGCGGCCCATGAAGCTTTAACCATGGTCCGGTTGTGGCCTGTCCTATAGCGTTGCCAGACGCACCATCATGGCTAACTTTAACCTTAAACAAAATAAAAACTACTGAGGCTAGAGGACTGCAATTTGGTATGTTTGATGATTGGAGGGTGGATGATCAACATACCAATTTGCAGCCCTCTAGCATCAGTAGTTTTTAAGATCTGAGGGCGGACAGGAAAAGTGCGAACGGAAAGACAAAACCATCTCAATAGTTTTCTTTTGCAGAAAACTAAAAAGCATAGCGCGTGCCGATATGAACGCAGACATCCATATGGACAGTTTGGTGTGACTTAAGTGATCTATGTGTTTTTGATACTTATTCTTACATTTATTTTTACATTATTTTTCTTTCTACTCTTTTTGTCTCTCGCATATGCTTTATTGTTTTTAAGTTCACCTGAAGTGGAATAACCTAGTGCTCCTCGAAACTGTTTGTTTTTCAAGATGAAAGGATGACTTTAAAACAAGTTTTTTTTTTTTTTTTTTTTTTTGTAATTGCTTGCACGTACAGACTGTACTTCCTCCATACGTATTCTCCTATCATACTTTCTCCTCCAGAGCTCCAGAAGAAGGTGTTAGCTTAATGGTCATCAGCAAGTGTTTTGGGACGAAGTTGCTAGCCCATGCCTTTACGGTTGCGATATATCGCGGAACAGGGTTCAAAGACCAGGTCAACGGTGGCCCATTGGGAATAGGTCCCACGAAAAATATGCGCACGCACACACATATATATTATACATGTATTTGTCTATATATATATTATATATATATGAATATATATTATATATATATGGTACAGTGTGTATGTGTGTGTATATATATATATATATATATATATATTATGACCTTTCTGGGACTTATTCTTTGTATGTATACAATTATCACCCATTTAACTCTTCTTTTCTACATTTGCTAGCTATCAGTTCATCTTAACAACTTCCATCTTTTCTGAACCCATAGTGAGTATAGCAAGCTATGCTTCCATAAAGGAGTATTGGCTCAACAATTACTCTGTATGTATATATATATATATATATATATATATATATATATATATATATATATATATATATATTGGACACATACATGGATGAAAACATTTATTTACTAAATTTCACAATTAAAGAAACAAGCAAGGATGGCACCATTCCTGAAACTGGACTGAAATCTTTCTAGTAATGGTACACCTCATCAAGTCCTCCGTGGCCAGGGTGTACCCAGCGGTGTATATATCGAGGGTGTATCGTTGACGCGCCGCGGCTACGGTGAATGTCATATCGTCACGACACTTCTGCTAAATTTGAGTTACGACCAAGATTGAATTTAGAAAGGATTTTGGCACCGTCGTGGCACTCTAAGGACGCCACCCGACTGCCAAAGAAGACTTGGATACTGTGCTGTCACTCTCTCCGTTCAGCTATTCGCCAAATAAAAGTTATATCCTTTTGAACGAACTTTTATGTACTTTTAACCTAAACTGTTCATGAGGCAATTTAATTTGACGTAATAATGATTTTAAAAAGTTATACCCTTTTGAACGAACTTTTATAAAGTTTTAAACTAAACTCTGTATTAGGCAATTTAATTTGACGTAATAATAATAATAAAAAAAAACAAATTTATACCCTTTTGAACGAATTTGTACTTACTTTCAACCTAAACTCTCTATGAGGCAATTTAATTTGACGTAATAATAATAATAATAATAATAAAACAAATTTATACCCTTTTGAACGAACTTCCATATACTTTCAACCTAAACTCTGTATAAGGCAATTTAATTTGACGCAATAATAATAAAAAAAACCCTCTCACTTAGCATTATAAATTCGTTTTAAAATAGCAAGGAAATTTGTGAAAATTTCAATGTATAATTCTAACATCTTTCTTAAAAGCATTCAAGAGATCATAAACTGTATATGAGGCAATAAAATTTGACGTAATAATAATAATAATAATAATAATAATAATAATAATAATAATAATAATAATAATAATAAAAACTCCCGCCTAGCATTATAAATTCGTTTTAAAATAGCAAGGAAATTTGTGAAAATTTACAATGTTCTTAAAAGCATTCAGGAGATCAGTCGAAGAAAGCCAGTAGATTCAACACACATCATGGTAAGTTTAAGAAACACGTAGCAACTCCATATTGTTGTCACTTACTACTGTTACTGAATTAGCATCACCGTCTTGTTATTTGGTAAACGTGGTTTTTGTCACGTGCTGACATGTTTGGCAACTTTGTTACCTACAACACTGGAGAGTTGCCAGATGTCTCCTTAGCTTGCCACGACCTGTACCGAAATTCACTACGCCACCTGTAACAAGTCCAAGTCAGCTGATTTTGGCAAGCACAATCCTGCAGGGGGTATTAAATAACCTGTTACTGGTGGGAAAAATATTTGTTATTGCGATGCCACCTCTACTTACTTGCATGAGCCACTAGACTGGACTAATCTAGATCGACAGATATTATTATTATTATTATTATTATTATTATTATTATTATTATTATTATTATTATTATTCAGAAGATGAACCCTATTCATATGGAACAAGCCCACTAAAGGGGCCACCGACTTGAAATTCAAGCTTCCAAAGAATACGGCGTTCATTAGAAAGAAGTAACAGAAAGTAATGAGAAATACAGAAAGAAGAGATCACTTACTAAAAAAAGAAGAATAAATTAACAAATTAATAAATAAATCGAAAAAAATGTGAGCAAATGATTAAAATACAAAGAGAAATGTAGTAGGGTAGTGAAGCAGAGAGAGGTACTTTGAACACTTCGCCTACACGAACAGCAATGACAGCTACTGCTAATTCAAATATGTATATTTGACTTAAAGCAATGTCTGGCTATGAATGTTGGTGCTTCTGGCTAACATAGATGACCTTGCCTCTGAAGATTCTGGCGGTCTCAGTACTGTAAAAGCATGCATTTATATATGCCACACGGAAGGCCCAGGTACTTTTGGGGAACTTCAGTGAAGCCGTTGTACACTGTCCAAGAAGAATAAATGTCTCATGAACATACCGAGAGTAAAGGGTTGAATTGAGACTAAGATTATGGGAATATCTAAGGGTAAACGACTAAATGCATCTGAAATTAAGGGAGTTACTGCAAAGACTAATGGATGTTTACCCCAATTCTTGAGGGTTAAATTGAGACTAAGAATATGGGAATGTCTAAGGGTAAGCAACTAAATGCAGCTGAAATTAAGGGAGTTACTCCAAAGACTAATGGATGAGACGCATGTGTTTACCCCAATTCCTGAGGGTTAAATTGAGACTAAGATTATGGGAATATCTAAGGGTACACGACTAAATGCAGCTGAAATTAAGGGAGTTACTCCAAAGACTAATGGATGAGACGCGTGTATTTACCCTGATTCTTTAGGGTTAAATTGAGGTTAACATTATGGGAATATCTAAGGGTAAACGACTAAATGCAACTGAAATTAAGGGAATTACTCCAAAGACTAATGGATGAAACGTTTGTGTTTACCCTAATTCTTTAGGGTTAAATTGAGACTAACATTACGGGAATGTCTAAGGGTAAAACTAAATGCTGCTTGAATTAAGGGAATTACTGCAAAGACTAATGGATGAGACGCTTGTGTTTACCCCCCCAATTCTTTAGGGTTAAACTGAGACAAACATTATGGGAATATTTAAGGGTAAACAATTAAATGCAGCTTAAATTAAGGGAATTACTGCAAAGACTAACGGATGAGACGCGTGTGTTTACCCTAATTCTCCGGGTTTGAAATCAATGTTTACTGGGTTTCAGAGTCACTGGCTCTCCCTGACCTACGGACATACAATCCAAAACCAGTCAATGCCTAAAAAGACCCAAGTGACCAACGGACCGGTCCCTTTCGTCTTGTTATATTGAGAAGTCTCATGCGAAACACAGGTCTATCTTTTTCATAGGAAATGAACTTCTTCCTCTAACCTTAAGGGTATCGTCAGCCGGTCGCAAATTCCCCTTGGGGTACGACCTTCTAAAATGATGTCAATGATGCAGTAATCACTTTCAAGACTTTTCACTTCCCATACTGACAAACATCACTTCCATGATTCCTCAATTCTGATACTGACAAAAAATTTTGTTGACCAATCTTTTCCGTACTTGATATTTCAGAATCTGTAAAATGCTTTACTGTGATTAGCAAATATGTTACTGTTGACATATTCTTGAGCAAGTTGAATAACCGCTGCAACATTTCGTACAAGACCCATTGTTATGATAGCTACACTGATTAAGAGCTAGTGCATGTATGTATGTATGTATGTATGTATGTATGTATGTATGTATGTATGTATGTATGTATGTATGTATGTATGTATGTATGTATGTATGTATGTATGTATGTATGTAAAAACATCATGAAAGTGCATCTTATCATGGAACAGAATTCCATGCTAATATACTAAAAGAAAATACTTTAATACAGTCTTTTTTATCCATACACGACGTAGCATTGTACATTCATATAACACTGCATTGTCCAGTAAACAAAAAAATAATACACTAGTACTTTATAATCTTCTGTTTAAAAACCAGCTATTTTTTATACACTTCACGGACTTGGGAGTTGGAAAGCGTGCCTTGGAGACCCTTTTATCAAGAGTAGAAGTTGTTAATCGGTTAAGAAAAAGCGATTTACCATTCTCCTCTTCAACTGACAAGATCTGTCTTCAGACGTGGCTGAGATGTTCAATTAATCTACCACAGCTTTAGATCCGAGTGATATATATAGAAGAGGATGGATGGAATTGATAGAAGAAGATGGATGGCACTGATAGAAGAAGATGGATGGAATTGATAGAGGATGGATGGAATTGATAGAAGAAGATGGATGGCACTGATAGAAGAAGATGGATGGAATTGATAGAGGATGGATGGAATTGATAGAAGAAGACGGATGGAATTAACAGAAGATGGATGGAACTGATAGAAGATGGATGGAATTGATAGAAGAAGATGGATGGAATTGACAAAAGAAGATGGATGGAATTAACAGAAGAAGATGGACGGAAATGATAGAAGACAATGGATGGAATTGACAGAAGAAAGATGGACGGAATTGACAGAAGATAATGGATGGAATTGACAAAAGAAGAAGATGGGTGGAATTGAAGACAACTGAAAACCTCTGTAATCAAGAACACGATTGACATCCAAAAGGACTGACCAAAAAATAAATAGACAAACGAAAATTCAAAATAACGAACGAGAAGAGGTAATATATTAAAAAAAGAAGTTTATGAGTTCTGATTCGAAGTTAAAAATCCTTACAAAAGTTTGGGCGAAATATGATCGAAGAAATAAAAAAAAAAAAAACACTTCCGTCAAACTAAAAATTGACTGAGCTTTAAATGTGTGAACGTGGTAACAAGCGAAGCCTTTTCCTAAGGCATCAGTCAATAAACGAAGACCTGAAATGTGGGTCAGACAACCTCCCAACAACTGCATGCCGGCTAAGCTATGCACTCATCCTGCAGTTGTTTATTTATAGGTCGAAGTTGTCTTCCGATACCACTGGCTCTTGTTCCTTAAAGCAGCCCACTGGAGGAAAAAATATTCAAACTTAACAACTTCATATAAATACAGGCTCTTGTTCCTTGAAGTAGCCCATTGGAAGAAAAAAAAATTCATAACTTCAAATAAATACAGGTTCTTGTTCCTTAAAATAGCCCATTGGAGGCAAAAAAATCAAATTAACAACTTCAAATGAATACAGGCTCATGTTCCTTAAAGCAGCCGATTGTTGGAAAAAATAGTCAAAATTAACGGCTTCAAATAAATACAGGCTCTTGTTCCTTAAAGCAGCCCATTTTAGGGAAAAAATCAAATTAACAACCTCACATAAATACACGATCTTGTTCCTTAAAGTAACCCATTGGAAGGATAAAAATTCAAAGCGACTTCAAATAAATACAGGCTCTTGTTCCTTAAAACGAGTCAATTGGAAAGCAGTCAATTGGAGGAAAAAATAATTCAAAATTAACAACTTCAATTAAATACAGGCTCTTGTTCCTTAAAGCAGTCAATTGGAGGAAAAATAATTCAAAATTAACAACTTCAATTAAATACAGGCTCTTGTTCCTTAAAAATACAAGGCTCTTGTTCCTTAAAGTCAATTGGAGGAAAAATAATTCAAAATTAACAACTTCAATTAAATACAGGCTCTTGTTCCTTAAAGCAGTCAATTGGAGGAAAAATAATTCAAAATTAACAACTTCAATTAAATACAGGCTCTTGTTCCTTAAAGCAGTCAATTGGAGGAAAAATAATTCAAAATTAACAACTTCAATTAAATACAGGCTCTTGTTCCTTAAAGCAGTCAATTGGAGGAAAAATAATTCAAAATTAACAACTTCAATTAAATACAGGCTCTTGTTCCTTAAAGTAGCCCATTGGAGGAAAAAAAATTTAAAACAACTTAAAATAAATACAGGATCTTGTTCCTTAAAGCAGCCAATTGGATGAAAAATTAAATGAACAACTCCAAACTAATACCGGTACCTCAATACTGGCGTATTCACCAGCAAAGAGGAACATAAGAAAAAATAAAAAAAAAAAACAAGAAAAAATAGAAATAAAAAGTCTTCTATAAAAAGTTTCTTTGGCGCAAACAGACAGCGATGATGAGTTTGGCAGTCAGAGAGACTTCAAAGGCTTTGTTGCTGTTACCAAGCAGCTGGGAGACATTAAATGGAGCAGAATAAATCTGCCTTATTCCAGTTTCTTACGTTCGTCTGACTCACGAGAATGTCGAGATTGTG
Organism: Macrobrachium rosenbergii; assembly: GCF_040412425.1. Lineage (NCBI taxonomy): Eukaryota > Metazoa > Arthropoda > Malacostraca > Decapoda > Palaemonidae > Macrobrachium > Macrobrachium rosenbergii. Next base: position 28,980,846 of record NC_089791.1, on the reverse strand, counting down.
ATGGGGAGCAAAAAAAAAAAAAAAAAAAAAAATTATTATTTTTTAAACTATTTTTATTAATGTCTCAGTTCGCATTAATGGAAAACAACTAAGGATTAAAATAACAAAGGCTTCATGTAAAAACCGGGAATAAAGACATTACTACCAAAAAGGAAATTGATCTTATGTAAAATATTTATAGAGATCCAGCAATATTCAGGAAGAAAGAAAAACCAAATAAAAATATAAATAAATATAAATATATATATATATATATATATATATATATATATAATATAATATATATAATATATATATATACATATATATATATATATATATATATATATAATATAATATAATATAATATATATATATACATATATATATATATATATATATATATATATATATATATACATACATATATACATACAGGGCGCGGCGAACAAAGGAGAACTATACAGGCGACAAGACGGCTCGAAGAACAAAGGAACCGGTTCACAACCGATTCCTCGGCTCGTGTGGGTCAATCGATAATTAATCATTTCATCTGCAGCTTCGATTCGCCCTTGTCTCTCTCTACACAGCGGAGCCGCCTCTGGACGGACAGAGCGAATTCTCGCTGCGCACACAATGATATGGCTCTTGTGTGTGTGTGTGTGTGTGTGTGTGTGTGTGTATTCGTTATCAGGGAGAACACAAGCCCGTCATAAAGTGCAGTTTATGAAGCTAATCAACTGACAACTACGGACCCACGGCGATGATATGACTCAATGATAAAATCCCATAATCCACTGAGATCAAATCAATGTATTACTGCAATATAAAATAATAAAAAAAAAGATCCTATGACTCAGGTATAAAACTTCATAATATATTATTTGAAATCCAAGCAATATATCACTGTAATATTATAATCCAATGCGAGCCATCATATGCAAAGGCTACTTTAAAAGACTCGATTAACAACAGAGAATTAAGCGCTAGAGGGAATTATATGTAATAATGACGCAATCCTCTGAGTTTTAGTTTTCTGCAAAAGGCAACTATTGTTCCGGCTTTGTCTGTCCGTCCGCCCTCAGACCTTAAAAACTACCGAGGCTAGAGGGCTGTAAATTGGTATGTTGATCATCCACCTTCCAATTATCAAACATACCAAATTGCAGCCCTCTAGCCTCAGTAGTTTGTATTTTATTTAAGGTTAGAGTTAGCCATAATCGTGCTTCTGGTAACGATATAGGATAGGCCACCACCAGGCCGTGGTTAAAGTTTCATGGGCTGCAACATCATACAGCATTATACCGAGACCACCGAGGGATGGATCTATTTTCGGTGGCTTTGATTATACGCCGTACAGAAAACTCGATTGCGGCGAAGAAAATTCGGCGCATATTTTGTTTTTTCTCAGTGGGGCACCGATAGACTGGAAATGCAAAAAGATATAAAGCAGAGAACCTTTTCATTACTTATGCACATACACCGAATAAGCTCAGGTAAGAATTATAAAGGTCCGGAACAATCCGCCTGAACATTTCCAGAGCGTAAAGTTCTGGAACAATTTGCCAAAACATTTCCAGAACCATAAAGCTCTTGATCAACATTGCCTAAACATTTCCAGAACCATAAAGTTCTGGAATAACAAACTTAAACATTTCCAGAATCATAAAATGCTGGAAAAACAAGCCTAAACATTTCCAGAACCATAAAGTTCTGGATCAACTTGCCTAAACATTTCCAGAACCATAAAGCTTTGGAACAACTTGCTTCAACACTTCCAGAACCATACAGCTCTGGAACAATCTATCTAAACATTTTCAGAACCATAAAGCTTTGGAACAACTTGCCTAAACATTTCCAGAACAATAAAGCTTTGGAACAATCTACCTAAACATTTCCAGAACAATAAAGCTTTGGAACAATCTACCTAAACATTTCCAGAACCATAAAGCTTTGGAGCAATCTACCTAAACATTTCCAGAACCATAAAGCTTTGAAACAACTTGCCTAAACATTTCCAAAACCATAAAGCTTTGGAATAATCTACCTAAACATTTCCAGAACCATAAAGCTTTGGAACAACTTGCCTCAACATTTCCAGAACCATAAAGTTCTGGAACAGCTTGCTAAACATTTCCAAAACCATAAAGCTCTGGCACATTCTACCTAAACATTTCCAGAACCAACTTAATGTATGATCATCATCATCATCATCATCATCGCTTCCAGTGCTGCGCGAAGCAAAAGGACTTCCTTGAAGTTCCGCCACTCAGGTCTTTCTTGAGTTGTCACTTCCACGAATCTCCCGTCAACTCCAGCCTCCTTCCTCCGTTCTAATCCAAAGGGTCTTCCAACTCTATCTAATCTCCACTAGGTGAGGAGAAGGACATGTCCAAGCCATCTCCCTTCATCATATAAAACCTCGGTCATTTTCTTTGACGCGTAATATTTCACTTTAACCTGCCACCTGATTCCCAATATTCTTTCATATACATGGCATTTCTGAACCAAACCAAAGTCCAACTGAGCGGACAGCCCTAATAATGTCCTGATCTATCCCAGGCCAGAGAAGACAAGGTGAAATGAAAAGGAAATCTGAAAGGTAAACAGACTCTGACAGGAACGATAGACCAGCCTCTTAAAAGGTCAGATTCTAAGAGCCATAACAAAGAGAGAAAAAACAACAGTGATTTAAGACGTTCAATTATGATAGCCTCTTGGAAAACGAGACTGCCCCTTAGAATAACATAAAGGTAAACTGAAAAATAAAATTTTGTGGGGCACCTTTGAACAGTACAAAAGTTGATCTTTACAAATGAGTACCTGCAAGGTTCAACAAGTCTCGCCCAACCGCAACCCCTCCCCTCAACCCCTCCCCAACTTTCCCCCACCCCTACCCCCACCACTCCCATTCTTTTCTTTTTCATCTATTTTTTCCTTCACACTCCAAAAACCACTCTTGAAAAAATGCCACCCACGGTTCAACCCACTCGTCTTTTTCCTCTCTCTCTCTCTCTCTCTCTCTCTCTCTCTCTCTCTCTCTCTCTCTCTCTCTCTCTCTCATTCCACATCAGCAGCAGCATCTTTTCCTCCTTCTTTAATCCTACAACCTCCTCCACCCATCCCCCCCCCCCTTTCTTTCCCAAGACATCATCCTACCGCCACCTGCATTTCGATTCCGCCGATGAGGTCAATACCTTTAAAAGGCACCTCTCCTAAAACAAGGAGGGTCTCACAGGTATTTCCCCCCTGCCCCCACCCCACCCCCACCCTCCCAACAAAACCAAGCTTGAGAGGCGCGCCTTGGACCGACCTTTCCTTGATCTGCTGCACCTTGCTTGGACTTTCTTCTAAGTTTCTATAAGCATTATGTTATATATATATATAAAAAGTTATATATAGAAAAAGTGCGGACGGACAGACAAATATCCATCTCAACAGTTTTCTTTTACAGAAAACTAAAAAAAGTAAAATAAAAAAAAAATCATCTCTTTCTCTACACAGGAAGTGACTCACGCAAAATCAACAGTATCAGATTCGCTCATTAAACCAATTAGCGTGATATCCCGAACACCGCGAGCTGATTAATCCCCGGGGATAATATGTCTGCAGGAGGAGGAAATAGGAACTGAAGGATATTTTCGAAAGGACATTCAATACATTATACAGCTGCATAAGACGTCACCCCTATTTCAAGATAAAGGAAGGCAGATAAATCAAGGTCGAAGGCCAAGCGCTGGGACCTATGAGGTCATTCAGCGCTGAAACGGAAATTGAGAGCAAGAGGTTTGAAAGGTGTAACAGGATGAAAACCTCAAAGCAGTTGCACTATGAAACAATTGTTAGAAGAGGGTAGAAAGTAATATGGGAGGAAGAATACGAACAGAGGTACAGTAAAACGAAAGAGATGGTTGCAGTCAGGGGCCGAATGGACGCTGCAAAGAACCTTGAGTAATGCCTACAGTGCACCGCGTGAGGTGCACTGACGGCACTACCTCCCCCTACGGAAAAGATTATGGTAGGATTTCAGAGCCGATGATCTTGCAACCTCGGCCCTGACCTTCAAAAAAACATAGAAAACTGCAAGTGTGTTTTAAATACGGTATATATAAACACACACACACAAACACACATTCTACCACTGTTTCTAAACCAGACAACGGTTCGAATCCTGCCTGAGCCGAAGCACTTTTAAATCATAATTCCCCTTGGGTGTACAGGCTATTCCTAAGTTATACTAAACTGGGCATGAAACGGTCTTTGTGGCCGAATATTAACGTAAACATAAAATCACGCGTGTATAAGTGAAAAAAATTCATATAAGTATACATATACATACATACATACATATACAATGCACACACACACACACACACACACACACACACACACACACACACACACACACACACATATATATATATATATATATATATATATATATATATATATATATATATATATAGTGTGTGTGCATGTGGTTACTCGCATAGCTGAAAACGCAAACAATGTGTAAGAAACACACGAGGCAGTTTAAAAGCGTTAGCTTGGCTCAGGGCTTGGGCATGAAGCCTGTTACCTCATCCTTAAGACACGCCTCCTGGGAGCCAGATGGCTCTACGCTTCTGGCGTCACCCCATTCTCGTCGTGGAGAACGAGTCTTATAGTAATACATACATACATACATATATACACACACACATATATATATATAATATATATATACATACAGTATACACATATATATGTATATATACATCTCTCTCTCTCTCTCTCTCTTTTCTCTTTCTGTCAGAGAAATGGATCGCAGGACCGCAGGAAATATTATACGTGTCACCGATACCAAAGTTCCTCCGAGAAGCCTATTAGAGGGACTAAAAATAACTATGGAAAAAAACGTAGGGACTATGAACTGAGAAAATACTTTTCATACGAATTATTGTTTTGTAAACAAAACAACGCATGATAGTCTGGGCTACTCTGTAATACTGCAAGGGTCATAAGAGCACAAAAATAATAGGGTACCGCGCCTATTTCCAACAACAATACGTAATTTGTATCATTGACAAATGATTAAATATAACATTCGATTCAACACACTCAAACATTGTGAGTCGAGTTCTGTCCGAAGATGTTACGGTACATCCTGAAATTAATACTGGAATTCCTAATGAACATCATATTCTTTGGAAGCTTGAATGTCACGTCAATGGCCCCTGTGTTTGGCTTGTTCTATATGAGTAGGCTTCATCTTCTAAATAATAATAATAATAATAATAATAATAATAATAATAATAATAATAATAATAATAATAATAATAATAATATTCTTTGGAAGCTTGAATTTCAAGTAAATGGCCCCTGTGGTGGGCTTGTTCCGTATGAATAGGGTTTATCTTCTGAATAATAATAATAATAATAATAATAATAATAATAATAATAATAATAATAATAATAATAATAATAATAATAATAATAATCTGTCTAATCAAAATCCACAATTACATAGTAAACTGTATTACACAGCAATACAGTTTACTATACAATTGTGAATTTTTATTACCCAAACTGTTTTTCACGAGACTGTGAATTTCTTAGCAATAATAATAATAATAATAATAATAATAATAATAATAATAATAATAATAATAATAATAATAATATATTCCAACCGAGGCTTTACAAACGAAGTATAGTTATATATACTCCTGTCTACGGGAAATCCCCAACAGAGGCAACATTGCTATCACTGCTAACGCTGAGCAGAGCAACAGCAGCAGCAATGCTAATTCAGCAATCAATTACAATCACCTCAAAACACGACGACGGATTTTGCGGCGGTGGCGACAGAAATCACCTGGAGTATGTGTTGACAGTACCAAGCCGAAGAGGAGTCGAGTCCCCCCCTCCCCAGCGGATTATAAATAGAGGTGACAGACAGACACACAGACAGACACGCCGAGAGGCGGTGAGTTGACGCTCACAGAAACATGGCGGTGACCTTTGCTCACTTTTGACGCCGGAGGAGACCACGGCTTTGCGAATGTCAAATGCGTGAGAAGTCGCGCTCGCGCACACACACACACACACACACACACACACACACACACACAAGTGTTCACAAAACATTAATCTAAGCAATGTCGCTCAGTATCCGATTCGCTCTACATCTTAAATAATAATCCCGAAGTGGAATTATAATCGATAAGAAATGGAATGGAGCATAATATTTAGGCCAAAGGCAAAGCGTTGGGACCTACGAGGTCATTCAGCGCTGAAAAGGAAATTAAGAGTAAAAGGGTTTTAAAGGCGCACAAGGAGGAAAACCTCTCAGTTGCACTATGAAACAATATTGTTAGGAGAGGGTGGAAAGTAAGAGGGAAGAAAGAATATGAACAGAGGTACAGTAAAAGAATGAAAGGGGTTGCAGCTAGGAGACGAAGGGACGCTGCAAGGAACCTCAAGTAACATAACTGATAAGTGGTCAGTCACCTGGGAGATTCGAACCACCAACGACAACGACCCCCCACTTCAGTGACTAGTTCTCTTACCACTGGGCTGTCAAGAGACATGCATATACAGTCACTAAGATGATAACATTTTTTTTTTTACAGTATCACTGACAATACTGTCAAAATTACTTTGACGATAGTCTTTTTATCTTCTTTTCCTTCTCGGTTTAATCCCTAGTCAGGGTCGCTGTTACTTTACTCTTTCTACATATACGCAAAGTTTATTCACCGTTTATAATGGCATTTGTACCAAACTAGATAAAACATTAAATGTATGGTTCGTAAGTTAATGAAGTCATATACGAAATGCCGATTAGAGAAACGAAGGACCACAAACATAAATGGATAAGAATCACACAACATCAAGATTTACAGCGAGAGAGAGAGAGAGAGAGAGAGAGAGAGAGAGAGAGAGAGAGAGAGAGAGAATGTAAGTAGCCAAGACAGCAAATGAAAAAACTGTGTCCGGATGATCCATCATCGTTAAATTGTAACCCATCATTATTTCCTCTACACATACAAACAGAGAAGAAAACATGATAAAAAAGGAATGATTACATATGCAAAAAATAAAAAAATTTAGAATTACATTAACAAAAACATGAATGAATGATATTCATAATATTCAGCAGAACCAAGAGAATAAAATATACATATATACATACAGTATATACATATATATATTATATAATATATATATATATATATATATATATATAAACATATATATACAAATGTATATATACGTCTATATATATACTATTATATACAAATGTTCATAATAATAGGATATTTAGATTCACAACCACGCTTCACTGCAAAGATAAACAAAATTTTAAAAATGAGAGCTCGCAAGAGACTGAGACTCTCTCTCTCTCTCTCTCTCTCTCTCTCTCTCTCTCTCTCTCTCTCTCTCTCTCCGGGACTCCTCGACAACCCATAAGGTAATCCTTCATTTATAGCCATGACTTCAAGCCCGAGTATGACTCGAGTCGAATAGTATCCGGCTTCATTATAACCTTCGCGCAAATCCTTAAATATAGAACAGGTGGCGGAGGCCAGGGGTGAGGGGGTTGTGGAGGGAGGGGTGGGAGAGGGTTTCATGCGTTGTTTTGGTAACTATACGACGCCGAGGCAAAAAAAAAAAAAAAGAAAAACAAAGAAAAAAGGTCCGTTGGACTTCCACTGGATAAGCGTTGATCTCAGTCCTTGCTGGGATTAGTTCAACGGTTTTTTAAATTAAATAATCTTCGTACAAGTCCAGTATGTTAAGGGAAGCCACTGTAACTCATTTATGAGAACAATCTTTGTACGGTTTAAATATCTTAACGAGAAGCCACTGTCACTCATTTATGAAAACAATCTTTGTACGTTTGAATATCTTAACGAGAAGCCACTGTAATTCATTTATGAAAACAATCTTTGTACGGTTTGAATATCTTCAAAAGAAGCCACCATAACTCATTTATGAAAACAATCTTTGTACGGTTTGAATACCTTGGAAAGAAGTTTCTGTAACTCATTTATGAATGAAATTTTCTTATAGTCTGAATATCCTCAAAAAAAAACCCTGTAACTCATTTATGAATTAAAATTTTTTATAGTCTGAATATCCTCAAAAGGAGCCTCTGTAACTCATTTATGATAACATCTGTGTACAGTCTGGATATCTTCACGAGAAGCCACTGTAACTCATTTATGAAATCGTCTGTGTACAGTGAATATCTTCAAGAGAAGCCACTGTAACTCATTTATGATAACAATCTCTTTACAGTTTGGATATCTTCACGAGAAGCCACTGTAACTCATTTATGAAAACAATCTTTGCACATTTTCAATATCTTCAAAAGAAGCCTCTGTAACTCATTTACGAAAACATCTGTATACAATTTGAATATTTTTATGAGAAGCCACTGTAACTCATTCATGAAAACAATCTTTGCACAATTTGAATATCTAAAGGGAAACTGCTGTAACTCATTTACGAAAACATCTGTATACCGGTACAGTTTGAATATTTTCAAGAGAAGCCACTGTAGCTCATTTAAGAAAACATCTGTATACAGTTTGAGTATTTTCAAGAGAAGCCACTGTAACTCATTTAAGAAGACATCTGTATACAGTTTGAGTATTTTCAAGAGAAGCCACCGTAACTCATTTACGAAAACATCTGTACACAGTTTGAGTATTTTCAAGAGAAGCCACCGTACCCCATTTATGAAATCATCATTCTACAGTTTGAATATCTTCAAGAGAAGCCACCGTAACTTATTTATGATAATCAGCACAGTTTAAATATCATCAAGAGATGCCACTGTAACTCATTTATGAAAACATCTTTGTGCAGTTTGAATATCTTCAAGAAAAGCCACTATAAACCATTTATGAAAACATCTTTGTACAGTTTGAATATCTTCTAGAGAAGCCACTGTAACTCATTTATGAAGACATCTTTGTGCAGTTTGAATATCTTCAAGAAAAGCCATCTATAACCCATTTATGAAAACATCTTTGTACAGTTTGAATATCTTCTAGAGAAGCCAAAATAACTCATCAAGAGAAGCCACAGTTTAACTATTTATGAGAACAATCTTTTAAGAAAACATCATTGCAGTTTGAATATCTTCAATGAGAAACTGTTGTACCTCATTTAAGAAAACATCATAGTGCCGTTTGAATATCTTCAAGAAAAGCCACTGTAACTCATTTATGAAAACAATCTTTGCACAGTTTGAATATCTAAATGAGAAACTTCTGTAACTCATTTAAGAAGACATCTTTGTGCAGTTTGAATATCTTCAAGAGAAGCCACCGTACCTCATTTATGAAATCATCATTGTACAGTTTGAATATCTTCAAAAGAAGCCACTGTAACTCATTTGTGAAAACATCTTTGTACAGTTTGAATATCTTCAAGAAAAGCCACTGTAACTCATTTATGAAAAAATCTTTGTACAGTTTGAATATCTTCTAGAGAAGCCACTGTTGAACTCATTTAGTCTGACTTATGAAGTTCTTTAAGGCTGTCAAACAAAGAACTGGGACACTTTCTGGCCATTTAGCGCTAAAGACAGTGGTGATAAGAGGAGTTGGAGTGGCTGGACAGCAAGACAATGGTTCTCCAGAAAATAAAGGAGATGAAATGCAAGGATCTAAAGGTGGATCTGGGAAAAAACCACAGTAAGAAGCAATAGTTAGAGAGGTTGGACAGCAAGAACGGACAAAGGAAGTTAAGCAAACGGGTAAGAAGATGGTGCAGTTCGGAGCCGAAGGGACACTACAAATACCCTTTACTAATGCCTACAGTGCTCCACGTGAGGTGAAATGACGGAACTCATTTCGTTGGGAAAAGTTAGGAAGCTGAAAAATATGTCAGTCTACGTTTATATTTTGAGTAATAATAATAATAATAATAATAATAATAATAATAATAATAATAATAATAATAATAATAATAATAATAATAAT